>NC_133472.1:22033385-22176164 GCF_025370935.1 Choristoneura fumiferana | reverse complement strand
TTTTTATTGACCTACTGGACACTTATCCGTTCCGAATTCAAACCTCTCTATTTACCGCCTCTCAACAATGTTTGGCATTCTTAACGTTCTGGTGACTTTTCCAGATGATAATCGCGACTGTTCATATAATTTTTGAGTAAGGGTTTTAAATGTGATTATTTTATTTGTTTTGTAGGTGCGCCTCCTGAGGCTTCGATGATTAAATGAAAAGGGATTTAGAGGCACACGAACGTATAATAAAGATTATCAAAAAGGAAAGTATTTACAATGGAATATTAAACTAGGGAAGGAAGGATATGAGTTTAGCGCAATGGATAGAGTTCTGTTCAGGACCGCGTCGCCGGAAGGAATGTCGCTCCGCTTCTCGACTGGCCTTCTGGGCAATTCAAATGAACTCGAATACGCCGCGCAGTTCCACGCGCCGGTGTGCAGATGTTTACAGTATTGCCAACACGTGGAACCGACTGCGGCTAGCGGGGTAATGTCTTATCGGACGCTACACTACTCCCCCGCCGAGACCATTGCCTGCTATGGTCGATAGTGATCTGGAAATCTTACATATCGTCCACTTCGCGTCATTCTGACGGTGCTCGGTTCAGGCTCTGGTATTGTTGATGCTTGATGGCTGTTGGATGTGTCCTCATCCATAGTGTCATTGGTCATGAAGGCCGGCTTCAGTCGATCGATGGTAACGGTGTTCGGCTTTCCATTTAAAATGATTCGAAAGGTCTTGTCACGTCTCTCGAGGACCTTGTACGGGCCTGAGTACGGGGACTCTAGCGATCTCTTCGCGTGCCCTTGACGAAGAAAACGTACTCGGCCGTGCTCAACTCTTTCGGGATGTAAAAAGTTTCTTCGAGTGATGACTGCCGGGACTGGGTTGAGTTTTCCAATGTGGTCACGAAGTCTGGCTGCGAAGTCCGTGTAGTCGACCGTAGTGTGCCTTCGTAGGCGTAAAGAATTCGCCAGGTAGGCGTAGAGGTTCCCCGTAGACGAGCTCTGCTGCTGAAGCTTGTAAGTCGTCCTTCCAAGCGCTGCGGATGCCCAGCAGCACCAAGGGTAAGGCTTCAGCCCAGTGCGTATTGGAGTGGCACATGATTGAGGACTTGAGCTGGCGGTGGAGTCTCTCAATGATCCCGTTGCAGGCCGGATGATAGGATGTGGTAGGCCGGTGCTCTGCCCGAGGATGGATGACAAGGTGTGGAACAGCTCGGACTCAAACTGCCTGCCCCTGTCAGTGGTGATTTTGACAGGGCAGCCGAAGCGGGCGACCCAGCCCGCGATGAAGGCTCGCGCGCAGGTCTCCGCTGTGATGTCAGCCAAGGGGTAGGCCTCAGGCCAACGGGTGAAGCGATCAATGACCGTCAAGCAGTATCTGTAACCACAAGAAAATGGTAATGGCCCTACTATGTCCATGTGGACATGTGAAAAACGAAGTGATGGTGTATGAAATGATGATATGGGTGATGACGTATGACGTGAAATTTTGTTTCTCTGGCAATCTGTGCATTCTCTCGCCCAACGGCGACAATCTCTGCGTATGTCGGGCCAGACGAATCGTTGCGTCATCAATTTGACAGTTGCTTTTGCACCTGGATGGCTTAAACCGTGCAATGAGTTGAAAGCTGCACGACGAAAGGCTTGAGTAAGGTAAGGTCTTGAATTACCGGTGGAGATGTCGCAATAAATTTCGAAATGATTTTCAAAAGATTTGATTTTCTTGAGATTCAATGAAGACGATGATGATGATGATGATGAGTCAACTTGAAGAAGCGCTTGCAGTTCAGGATCTTTATCTTGAGCGCGTGCAAGGCTTTCGTAGTTGATTGACCCATTTATTTCTTCTACTCTTGAGAGTGCGTCTGCAACAACGTTATCTTTTCCCGCTACGTACCGTATGTCCGTACTAAACTGTGAGATGAAGTCTAAGTATCGGAACTGTCTCGGTGAGCATTTGTCTCTAGCGGTGGTGAATGCAAACGTCAAAGGTTTATGATCCGTATAGATGATGAAGGGTCTGGCCTCGACCATGTGACGAAAATGTCTGATAGCGTCGTATATAGCCAGCAGTTCTCTGTCATACGGACTATACTTCTTTTGAGCAGGATTCAGTGGTCTTGAAAAGAATGCTAGTGGTTCCAGGCTTCCGGTGCTGCGCGCTGCTGTAAGACTGCGCCGATGGAAACGTCTGAGGCGTCAGTGTGGATAGCGAGCTCGACGTCTGTCAGCGGATGAGCGAGAAGAGTGGCTTGAGAGAGAGCTTGCTTACATGACTCGAATGCATGCATCATGTCTTCTGTCATCTCGATCTCTTGCGTTGGCTTCTTCTTCGGACCGGACAGTACGACGTTCAAGGGCGCTTGCAAAGCTGATGCACCTGGTACGAACCTTCTGTAGAAGTTGAACATGCCCAGGAATCGTCTGAGTTCCTTGACATTCTTGGGTACAGGGTAGTCTTGGATTGCTTGTACCTTAGACTGCAGCGGACGGATCCCCTCTGCGGACACTTCATGGCCAAGAAAGGTGATGTTCGTTACACCAAACTCACATTTTGCAGTGTTGATGAGGATACCATACTCTGACAGCCGACGAAATAGTTGATGGAGATGTTGGTGATGCTCTTCTGCGTTTCGAGAGAAGATCAGAATATCGTCCAAGTATCCATAGCAGAAATCCAGACCTCGCAGCGCTTCGTCCATGAAACGTTGAAACGTTTGAGCTGCGTTCCGGAGACCAAACGTCATGTATGGAAACTGAAACAGGCCAAAAGGTGTGATAATGGCTGTCTTCTTGATGTCATCCGGATAAACTGGGATCTGGTTGTAGGCTTTGACAAGATCAACCTTGGAAATATTGTACTCCCGGCGAGTTGCTGCGTAAAGTCTTGAATATGTCGGATCGGGTACTTGTCTGGAATCGTACGCGCATTAAGGGCACGGTAATCGCCGCATGGTCGCCAGCCGTCATCTTTCTTGGGTACTAGATGAAGCGGAGAAGACCATGGACTCTCAGACTGACAAGCTGTACCGTTCTGCAGCATATCCTCGAACTCCTTTTGTGCGATCTTCAGGCGATCCGGAGGAAGGCGTCGGGGCTTACTTGCAATCGGCGGGCCAGGGAGTGTGCGTATATGATGCACTGTATTATGCTTGGGTACCTTTGGTGTACCTGAAGGTCGGGTGATGTCGGGATACTGACGTAGGATCTCGTGGTACTTAGATTCCCCTGACATCACCTTCACTGACGAGATGTCTTCGGATGTACCTTGGGTTGGTACTGCAGCGGAAAGAGTAGTGTGGCCATCTATAATGCGTTGTTTTCTGCAATCAATCATAATATTAAAGAAGGACAAAAAATCAACACCAATGATGGGTTTAGCAACGTCTGCCACAACGAATCTCCAATTAAATGCTCGCCGCAAACCCAAGTCAAGTTTCAGTTGCACCGAACCGTAGGTAGATATAACTGAGCCGTTCGCCGCTGTTAACTCGTAGCTGCTCTTAGGTCGGTTGCCACTGAGTGACGTGCGCGGGTATACACACAAATCCGACCCGGTGTCTACTAGGAAGAGAACTTTCGAGGAACGGTCCATTACGAAGAGGCGGCCCGGTTTGGTATGGCAGTCGTTAGCCGCTACTTCCGGCTGCCGTTGAAGTTTTCCGACCCAGGGTAACTGCAAGGCCTGGTACAGCGAGTAGAGTTGTCTCCAAACCTGTAATGGTACCAGCAGATGGACGGGTCTCTTGGTTTCGACGCAGACCGTGACCGCGCTTGACGTCCGACTGGAGTTTTGTTGCGGGAATTAAAACGCGAGCGCGATCTTGAGTGCGGTTGTCTACTACTGAACTGCGCTTTGAGCGAAGCAATTTCCGATGTTAGTTCTGCCATTTGCTTTGCCATTGCCACGAAATCTGAATTTGAAAAATTTTTGCTGTCACTGTCATTTTTTATAACACAAATTTGCGGTTCTTGTGGTACAAGATCGTGCACTTTGTCAGCTAAATCCGCGAGTTCATCTAGCGTTGAATTTGGCTGCGATGCGATTACGATCTGTAAATTTTTCGGTAACCGGCTTGACCATACGGTGCGCAAAAAATCATCCGTCACTGAAGTTCCAGCCAAAATGCGCAGCTGGCGTAAAAATTGGGATGGTTTCCCTATCGCCCATTTGCTCACCTTGTAATAATTGCAGCGATTTCTTTTCCTGCGACAATGACAATCTTGAAATAAGCTCGGTTTTCAATTTGACGTATCGGTTTTCGGCCGGCGGAGAATTTATAATGTCTTTGACTTCTACCGCGTATTGATGTTCTAACTGACTAATTACATAATTGAATTTTGTAGAATCAGCGGTTATTCCCGACAAAGAAAATTGCGCTTCCATCTGCGAAAACCAAAGCGCAGGCTCTTGCGGCCAAAACGGCGGTGCTCGTACACCGACTTTGAAAACGGCGCCATCGCTGTCACTTGCGCTGTTCCCTTTGACATTTCAATATTATGTAGGTTTTATATTCTTACTTGAATTTTGCTTGAATTTTGCGTTTCTTGTCCAATACGGGGTCACCAGTGTAGGTGCGCCTCCTGAGGCTTCGATGATTAAATGAAAAGGGATTTAGAGGCACACGAACGTATAATAAAGATTATCAAAAAGGAAAGTATTTACAATGGAATATTAAACTAGGGAAAAGGAAGGATATGAGTTTAGCGCAATGGATAGAGTTCTGTTCAGGACCGCGTCGCCGGAAGGAATGTCGCTCCGCTTCTCGACTGGCCTTCTGGGCAATTCAAATGAACTCGAATACGCCGCGCAGTTCCACGCGCCGGTGTGCAGATGTTTACAGTATTGCCAACACGTGGAACCGACTGCGGCTAGCGGGGTAATGTCTTATCTGGACGCTACAGTTTCTTAATAGTAGGATTTTATTTTAAAAAATAGTAAGTAAGTAAGTAATCATTTATTGCATATAAGTAGGGTTTACAGGAGGGCTGATACATGAAAAGAACATGCAAACATTCTTGCAAAAGAAAAAACAACAGTGAAAAACAATAACAATAGTAGCAAAAAAAAATGTGTTTGTTTTGTAGGTAGGTTTATGTGTTTTTATTCTTATGTTACATTTAAATTATGTTCTCGCTGCTGAGGTGAAAAATTGTATGTGTCACACGAGATCAGTTTTTTTGCATCTCGTGTGTGTGTGAACCCTTGCTGCTCTCAGGATTCTAACCTAGAATCACTCGCTGACGCTCGTGATTCAATTATAAAATCCTTCGCTTACTCGGGATTCAAAATCAACACTCGAAACAAAAAACAACTTTGCTCTCTTGTTGAACAAATAACTATTTCCATCGTAATAAGTTCGTATTTATACATATTGCTTTCTCAAATAGCTTCAGTAAATTCCATTGAGCTGGTTGAGAAAGCAAGATAAATACGATCTTTTTCGACCAAATACGATGGGAAAACGTCATTCACTATATGTGTACTGCAATAAGCGATCAGTCCTTCTAGAAAAGTTTATACCGTCGATTCACTAGTACATACTTGCATGCTGTTCTACATGACTTGTTGCCAAAGGCTGATTTCGAACTTAATATCACGCGTTATAATAGACCAAGAATGAGTGTCTGCCGTATCCTAAGCTTTGGAATTTTCCACTGATCGGTTCTCCAGCCGCAGGTGAGAATTTGAAGCAATATCCATAAGCTTCCTCTTTAAGGAAATTGGAAGGATGTCCTCATTAGGTGTTTCATGGATCAGTAGTTACTTGATTATTATTATTATTCCATACTTTTTTTGAATCTCGAATATTACAATCGATTTGAGAATCAAAATCGACTCAAGCTTAGATTGTTTATGTAGCGGATCGAGCGAGCGCAGCGAGCGAGATCGTTCCAGTCGGAGCGGATCCGACCCGGTCGGGTTAGGTTGAAGGGCGAGGGAGGCGAGCGAGGCGGTAGCCTCGCTCGCCGCACTCGCCCTTCGTTAGGTTTTTTTTTAAAAAAACTATAAGTGTCTCAGTCAGTCAAATTGTTTTGAGCTCGAAAGAAAGTTTTAGCTTCTTATTGCTTGTGTTTTATTGAAACATAGGTTTTATGCCTACAAATAAAAACCACTAACTCTAAAATGCAGGTATATCTGTACATATTGTAGAAAACTTAAGATATGCATGTAGATAAAATTATGTATGCGAATGTACATAATTAGGCATTATGTATCAGTCTCGTAAATGACTATTAAACCACCGTCACAGAATCCACTTTTTCACCCTAAGGTTACGCTTCCATCGCGATGGAACGAAGCGGATCAGGACGAGAAGTGGATTTCAATTCATGTGATATAATAATATACCTATATTTCAATTTGCCCCGCTGTTGCACATGTAGTACAAACTCAGCGTAAAAGTAATTAGCCCGCAAACCTAATAATTCTGTAGATGTCACTAAGTATTTTTGTAAATACAAGAGTTCATTTATATATTTATCTACACAGGCAAAAAACAATGAGGTATGTGTTATGAAACCGTAAACTGCTTCAACTTTGCCTTCTGGACCCAACATTGCCTGATTTGGTTTAGAGACGATAACTCAGCTTCCTTAAATGTTTTTAAACTTTTATCTACGTTTTTACGTTCGTTTATACAAGCAACCATTTTTTATTGCTCTCCTCTTGTAACTCCAACGGTTTTTTGTCATCGACGAAACGAGTCAGCGGTCGCAGGTGTAATTTTTCGACATGTTTTATTGTGGCTAAACCAAGTGATTTTTGGAACTTTGGGTTGCTGCCAAGGTAAGGAAATATATAGTCTCTTTGTTGAAACTATTTTTTTATTAAAATGTCTTGTTTTTTATTAAAATGGTTAAGAGACGATAACTCAGCTTTCTCAAAGGTTTTTAAACTTTTATCTACAGGGCTATTACGTTCGTTTATACAAACAACCATTTTTTATTGCTCTTCTCTTGTAACTCCAACGGTTGTTTGTCAACGACGAAACGAGTCAGCGGTCGCAGGTGTAATTTTTCGACGTGTTTTATTGTGGCTAAGTGCTTTTTAGAACTTTGAATGCTGCCAAGGTAAGGAAATATATGGTGGAAACTATTTTTTTTTAAATGTCTACATTTTGCATTTAATTACGTGCTACGCAATGTTGTGAACATTTTCATGAACTTGTAAGCCGTAACTTTGCCTTGGGCTAAGGTTGTCAAAAATTACCTCTAACTACTTAACTAAAAAAAGTGATTGAGTAGGTATGCTTGATTGTGTATGTTGTTTTATAAAATATTTGAAATTCAAACTTGGAAAATCGTGGGTTATATTCATTTTAAGTTTAAATTAGCAGTCAGTTTCTTATTTCAAATGTTGTATTTTGCCATTTTGTTCATAAAACATAATATGGTACATATACAATATGGTAGGTACATTACTTTTAATTATCCCTTCATACAATTTTAAAGAATTTTTGTTATTTGTTTTTGGCTCAACCCTACTTTTAACCGCTGATTTGTATGGAGATCTCATTGAACCTGTTTCGAGTTTGCCTACCCAAGGAGTCGTTCTATGTTATATCATAAAAAAAAATTGCAACTGATTGATAGCAAGACATTTTTTTAAAAGATAAATATTTTTTTTTTCACCATTATATTTCACTAGGCCATGTTACATTTTTCAGACACAACTTTGCCTACGACTTTAGCTAATATTATAAACCAAACTCACGCTTCTCTCATTCTTTGGGGAGCTTAACGAAAAAGTTTACTTCATGCCATTATTTTGGCCTAATAAAACTAGTAGTTGTACGTGACTGCGTCTGCAAAGAATTCGCACGCCAGCGTGAACTCAACGATTTTCCGGGACTTTCCAATTTGACAACTATCGTAACCGCTTTTGTATTTAGTTTAAAATTGGTTCAATTAGTGCAGGAATCACGACACGACAGTTAATCGACAAGCAAATCACTTTGAAAGTAATTGGAGTTTTAATCTGAATTCATTGCGCAACCAGAGAGCTCACTATTGATTCACTATAAAACATATTGTATATGCTCGTGAAATTGAATAATTGTTTTACGCGTACCTATCGGCTCTGTCTGATTTATATTGAGTCATATTCTGAATTTACATAAATTGAATTTACATTGTGGATTATAATATTTACCTACAGCGTAGTACTAAATTTTTTCGAATAAAAACAGTCATGTAACTACATAGAATAATTTCCAGCTCAGTGTTGTTGGACAATATTAAAAATTGAATCCTGTATAGCAGTTAAAAAAATAATACAATGGTTTTAACCCGGCTAAACATACGTACATTCTACAAAAATGTTTGCGTACAAACTACGTTAGTACATAATGTCATAAGACAAATGTTTTTCTACGGGTGGGAATCGTTCCCAAAAACGCATGCATAGTCTACAAAATTAATCACTGCATTCGTCTGAATGTGAGTAATCAGCTTTACTTTTGATTTATGTGGACTGAAGACAAAAATTGGTTAAGTGTGGGTCGAACATTATACAGTTTATGTTGACAACAAAATAAGTATATTTGGGAAAGCTTGGAATGTTAGCTATCCGATGCACAAAACACTGACAAATGTAAAAAGTTGGGTCTTAATCAAACTTAAACCATCTTTATTTGTTACAGCTACGAAACCTGTTCGGGGTTCTAACCATTACTACGGAACTTGTTCTGCTATTAAACTCAAGATATCTTCAAATAATACAGCTGAGCTAATAACTTAGTACGTAGGTAATCTTTGAATATCTCATATCAATTACTGCTTTTGTTTAACCCGTCACGCGTCCAAGACTCTACATTAGTCCCTAATTTTTTTGTGCGAGAAATGCCCTAGAGACTACCAGTAGTCTACCAGTAGTCTCTAGGATATTTCCTGCAAAAAAAAGTTAGGGACTAATGTAGTCGTCTCTAGGACGCGTGACGGGTTTTCACTAAGTTTCTACGGCCCTTCTAGCTTTCCGCATAGTAAAATTTTAACAATTTATTTACCTATTTTAATAGGGCAGCACTAACATGAGATTAAAAATAAAGTCAAGAAATATTTGTTAGCGTATCACTTCAAAACAGCTGCTTCTATTTGGGTAATTATGTGTTTGTAACTGTCAAAATGAAGTTTAAGTATATGAAAGAAAACGTTTGATTTTTTGTACAAGTATAAATAAATCGGTTTAATAATCCCAAATATAAACAGTGAGTTAGTGACTGAGGCAGAATATGTTTAGAGGGCAGATTTAGTCTTATTTTCGTCATAAATAAGTGCACCTGTTGGAAAACGGAGCGGGCATTTTTAAGTACAAAACTTAACCTCAATATTTCTAAACAGTTGACCAATACCTAATTTAAAAGCGAAATAGTGTATTCCCTATTTCCTCTTTGAGGTAACGGAAACAAAGGTTCTCTTAAGTAGCTTTGTGACTTATTAAAATAACATTTTATACATCATTCTTATCTATGCCAATAAAACCGGATAGTCCATTGTTTCGGTTTTCTCCCGTAGGGGTTGTGAACGAAAATCACCGTCAAAACGGCTGCAAGCAGCCGCAAACTTTTCGAATCAACGGCAAAACAGTTTTCTACCACATTTTCTGCCAATCTTTTGATGTATCGAAAAGGGGAAACTATTGTTATTACTTGCTTACGTTATATTAGGTTCCTGTATTCTATTCGTTTCTGTTCTTTGATTGGGTTTGTAAGAACAAAGGATGGGATACAGATATTACCTATGCAAGAGGGTGTAACAAAATTCCAACAAGAATAATTTCATTCATAAGATCGTTCGTTGTAAGAAATGAAACAATATTTTTAACTTTGACGCATCAGAAATTTGTAAACGATTAAATACTTCCAGTGTTTCCGCTTAAAGAAAATTATTTATTCAAACCTTGTGTAAGTCGACCCATTTATAGTTGAACCGGTTTCGCTCTAATACTTTACAGTGTAGCAAAAAGAGCATAGCAGAAGATTGCTTTCTGGATCGACGCCAAATGTCGCCTGACCCAATATCTTTCTGTGCTTAGTGCACTCTGAACACCACATGGCAGTCCTTACACAACATGCAATGAAGTTTTTTGAATTATTAACACAATCCTTATTTTTTATACAGATTTCGGAATATCTTGTTTTTGGTAGTAATCCAAAAAACATAAGTTTACTTTTATTTGGTTGATAAAGGGTTTAGGCATGAAATGTATATTATATCTATAATTTTATAGGCTATTAATTATGTCACACAGCGTCTAAGATACGAACCTAAGTCGACCTTCACCGGTCTAATAATAGAATGAAACGTATTTTAAAATAATCAAAAAAAAAATTAAAAATAGCCTGTCCATTCTTTTTTTAGCAAATCCATGTCTAATATATTTTCTTATATACATACAGCCTTATTCATAAAAAATCCTTAATTGAGGTTTGATCGGTCTGTTAGTTAGCAGACTGATTAAGCTTAATAGACGGTTGTCAAGAAGTATGATTCATAAACGCTTGCTAACAGTCTGCTAGTTGTTGAGCTGCTAATAGACGGATTAGACGCGTTATGTTGGCCACCTTGACAAATCAAAGACAAAAAACGGCCTCATCGAGAATTAAAAAAAAAATTGACAGCAGTGACAGCAAATTAGCGGGAAAACCAAGGGAAAATGCAAATTTAAAACTTTTACAAAGACACACGAGCTTAGTTTAGTTTCTTGCGATTTTAAAAATGAATGCCACCAAAAAAAGGAGTGATAATTGGACAGCGGAGGATAAAGTAAGAAAATCAATTCATTTACCTTTGTTTCGTATTATGTGTGAAGTGGATCATTGCTTACCTACGTTCCTATTGAATCTATACAATGAACGTCCTTTTCAGATGTTACTTCAAGAGCTAGTTAGAGAGAGAGTTGGAATTATCGAGAATAAAAATACGGACACCAACACAAACCGCCGCAAAGTCGCTGCGTGGGCGGACCTTCTCAATAGGTAGGAAGTTTCATGCCATTAAATCGTTGGTAGTATTATGAGTGTATATAGTTACAAGTCATTCCAAACACAATGTCGTTAATACATACAGCTATTACCTATTCCTCTTTGGTTTTAGTTTCAATATCATGCGGAACGGGTCGGAACGAACGGCCACGCAATTAAAAAATCAGTGGGGGACATTAAAATCCGCCGAGAAACGGAAAGTTAGCGCCGAAAAAAAAGATAGGCTTAAGACCGGAGGTGGCCCGCCCCCGCGTGAAGACCCCACTGATTTTAGCGCCATACAAGCCTGGTTGCCGCAGGAGTTCGAGACGGATACCAATGAGTTCGATTCGGACTCAATAAATCAGGTTGGTACGATTTGGTTAAGTATATATTTTTTTATATTTTACTTTTGTTTTTATGCTGTAGGTAAACGTTTTTATTTGAAATACCTAGATATGGCATGGAATATCATCAATATCATGAATGATATATTTCAGGGTCGTATTAAACGAAAATTGTATTCTGAACGTGTTGAAGTAGTTGAAAGGCAATTCAAAGGTGAATAAATGGTTGACGTTGACACTTGACTTGATGTTGTAAATTTAACGTATAGTATGAATGTTCTATGTTATCAACGAACAATAACACAATTAGATTATAATTAAAAGTATATAATAAAACGACTTTTTAGCGTATTAAGGAGTTGGCTGTGTGTGTTTGTGGTTAGCGGGCGAGTGCGTGCAAGTTACAGTACTGTCGTCTATAATTTTCTTGCCGTAAATAAGTTTTATCATTTAAAGTTAATGCTACTCGATCATAACCCTTATAAACAGCCGTACCTACCTGAATCCCAATGAGGAAGGGCTGTACATGAAGACATTGTTGGAGGTTAGTATTTAAAATCATGTGAATAAGTCAATATGATTAGATAATGTGCGTGTAAACATACTTGTCCGTAGTTAGTTACCTGTCTGAAAGGTACTTATACTAAACGTTATTTTTATATCCATGACCCATGTTTTCTTGTTTAGTGCCTAAGATTACCTGCAGGGAAAACTTTACAAGTGTTTAACAGAAGAAAACAATCATGTAATTTACTTTGTCCTGTTAGATAACTTTTGATTAGATTATGAAATGAAATGAAATCATCAGGAACAGTATTCAGTCGATATACAAAATCAACATGCAAATTTAAAATTACAATGATTATTATTTAAAATTCAAAAAGTCCTTAACATTATAGAAGCAGTGATTATGTAGCCATTGAGTCAGCCTTACTTTAAATAATCTACCATGCAACACTTTCAACTCGTCAGGAAGGTTATTATACAGCACAATACAAGCACAATGTTACAGGCATTCCTCTTATGCTCTCCTAATGTTTTTTTTTATTTATTTATACAAAAAATAAAATAGTAGTTCACAATAAGAGTAGCTTAGGAAGCGAACTTAAACCGAGCATGGTTTATCTGTTGCTGCATCGCTTAATACTAAACTGCAATTATATAAATAGGTACCTTTTAGTAATTTTCTGCCATAAAAAAAGCCAAATTACACTACATTATATTTTTCCTGCTGGTAAAAATAAAGTTTTTAGAATTTTTTTACATCTGTGGGGATTTTCACAGATGTAATATAAATTTTCAGGTAATTCATTCAGGAATTTTGGCAGTAAATATTCCCAGGTTCTTTTACCATACACGTTTACAAACGAGGGTAGCCTATGTTTTGCTACGTATGATAGATTACGTAGATGTGCAGGTCGTGACCTTTTTTTAAGTAAATCTATTTTGTGAATTTCGTCACAGTGGCAAGGGGGTTGATACAACAGATTTTTGTATTGCGCGCGAAGCTCCCGTCCTATTCTGGGTAGTCCTTACTAAATAGGCATGCTTTTAAGATATACTTACAGGCCAAGGTCAGAACTTTAAACTTTTTGAACAGTGGTCTACAGCTATCATCAAACCAAACACCACCCACTGCATGTAAACTTTTCTTTTGAATTAGGAATGCCCTATGGATGTCCACAGAGTTCCCCCACAGCAAGAGACCATAGTTGAGGGTAGACGACACGTAACCATAATAGGCGGTTAATGCTGCCCCGGTGGAAACAGAATTTTTAAGTTTTCTTAGGGCGAAAACAAACCTCGCTAATTTAGAACAAACTGAATCAATATGATGTTTCCAGTTCAGGCGTTCATCGATTGATAAACCTAAAAATTGTATGCTATGTGTCTCATGAATAGGAGAGTTACTAATGTTTATAGACAGATCCCTAGGCTTTGACTTGTATGAAAAAAAAACTGCATAAATGAGGTCTAGGTATGTCCCAAAACAATACCTATCCCACTATAATAGATAGTAACATTAATAACCATAACTAATGCGGCTTTAAGTAAAAAATAAAAGTATGTCAGGTCAAAAAATATTTTAATAAAACATTGTTTTTTTTTTTTCAGATACGGATCGTTGGAAAATCTGCAGCTACTGCTACTGCCATCAGTGAGAAAGTTTTTGAAGTACAAGTACTGGAAACTCTACCAGTAGTGCATGAAATCACACAACCTGCCGTAGAAGTTTCACCAGCCCCACAAGCTCCGCCTACTCGGGAAGTACGTGCACCCCAGCGAGTGGTCTCCACAGGGCAATCAGGCCTAAGAACAAAGAAAAGAAAAGTAGGTTAGTTCAATTTTGATTATGATATTTTAGGCCTGGTAGATAGATAAGTTTATATTTATTGTTTTTTTTTTCAGATCTCTCAGCCTTCTGGACAGTTTGCAGCAGACATTGCAGCCAATGAAATTAAGTGTCGCAAGGAGCTGCACAAAATCCAATTAGAAAATGAAGAGAGAAGAACAGACAATGAAATGAGAAAAAAAAGAATTCTGGAGTTAAAAGAAAAATTACTTTTAACCAAAATTGAATATTTTAAAAGTAAAATTAATAAATAGATTAGTTAAAGACCCTTTCACCAAACATTAGGAAGAACATATGTGATTTTCCCACTAACGTCGATAAGCCAAAGGCTACTAGAAACACAGGGAAGCTTAAAGTTCCATCTTACAGACTGGCTAAAACCAAAAAGTCTTTTCTGGGAAATTGCATACGTTTTTATAATAAAATTCCAAAAAATATTATAAATGAAACGGATACAAAATTCAGATCTATTGTCAAGAAGACATTAATATAAAAGGCGTATTGTAAAGTTAATGATTATAATAATGGACAGGGATATTTGGAAATAATTCCGATCCGCATTAGCGATCCCTTCAAATAGCCAACCTACTGTGTTAAAAATAAAGTTGTGTTAAATACTTGTGATGTATACATATCATTTAATAATATTGTAAAGTTAACAGGATTACGATAATATCTTTGTGCAACCAGTTGCCTCCATGACAAAAATATGATATTTTCATGCCAACTATGTCATAGGTATTAATTAATATTATTAGCTTTAACAATCCTACAAATTAAGGATGAGTAGCTTAGATAGTAGTTTTTTTATACAGTTTTTCTTACAAAATAAAACTATTTTTATATGTCATGAAGTTTCTTTTTTAATTGTTTATGTTATTTTGTCCAAAAACTTGAGGAACTGTTTGCCATTAGTAATAATGTTTATTTATCTCAAATTAATGATGTAGTTTGATGATATAAGTAAGCAAAATTGCAGATAAAAATAAATAAAAGAAACATGTTTTGCTTGCAGAGATTATGCCAAAAAGGTGTGGTTACAGGTATGGAGGTTCACACATTTTTCTTCTCATTAATGAAATAAGAAGTAATATTGTATACATCTTTAACATCAACTTTATGTGCACAGCTGGCAGCATACTTTTGTAAACATTATTGCATTATTTGGAGATAAGATAAGCTTCTTGCTAAATTATATTTATTTCTATAAAGTAGGTATTTATGCCGCTGTATGTAGGTACTAACTGTTACTTAAATGATTATTTTTTATTTATTTTTTTATTCGACTGGATGGCAAACGAGCAAGTGAGTCTCCTAATGGTAAGAGATTACCACCGCCCATATACATCTGCAACACCAGCGGTACTGCAGATGCGTTGCCAACCTAAAGGCCTAAGATAGGATACCTCAAGTGCCAGTAATTTCACCGGCTGTCTTACTCTCCACGCCGAAACACAACAGTGCAAGCACTGCTGCTTCACGGCAGGATTAGCGAGAAAGACGGTGGTAGCAATCCGGGTGGACCTTGCACAAGGTCCTACCACCTGCAAAACCATTAACGGCCCTAATAAAGGGTTTACACCATACGAGACGCACCAATTTTTTTACCCAAGTACCTAAGGTAATTCTGGTTGTGCCCAGGTTGGAGAAAATCTTACTTATTGATAAACTTATTTACTTATTGGAAGTGCCGATGAATAAAAGCGCGAAGATGTGCATTGTTTGCTGCCCTGCTTACTGCTGCAACAACCACTTCCTCGTCAGCCTCTTCTTCATCTGCACCATCTTCATCAGCTTCTGAAAAAATACCGACCTACTTATTTAATGTCAATCATTACCCACGAACCTACAAATGATATGCCCAAATATTCGATAGGTAGGAAACAAAGGTTGAGTTGATTACAGGTTAGTAATTTGGTTCTGATTATTTGACTAAATGATTAGTTTTATAATTTTATAAATTCGTTTTTTTTTACTAATATATATATATATGTGTGTGTGTGAAAATGAAATGCTTATGAATCATTGCGACTATTATAAGTAGGATATTATTACCTGGGACCAAGTCGTTGTGCATAATGGCAATGTTGTGGAGTACTGCCAGGGCGATGACTGTAGTTTTAACATTCTGCAGCTTCACCGTCATGCCCTGGAGCAGGCACCGAAAGCGCGCTTTCCAGACTCCAAAGCAGCGCTCTACGGTATTGCGCGTTGCAATGTGGGCCGTGTTGTAGCGCTCTTCGGAGGCAGATTGAGCCCTCAAAACAGGGGTCAAAAGGTAGGGCTCCAATTTATATCCAGAGTCTCCCAGCAGCCTCTTCCCTCTGAACTCCCCTGCCTCAAACCGCTCCTTCAGCGAGCACTCGTTGAAGATACGGGCATCGTGCGTGCTGCCGCGCCACCTGGCCACAATGTCTTGGATTTTGAGGTCAGCGTCACATGTAACCTGATAATAATTCAAAACGTAATGAGTATTACCAGTAGGTAGGTACCTATGTTAAATGGGATTTTAAAAAATTACACTAAATAGGTAAGCAATGTAATATTTATTCTTTGTGTATTTACCTGGACATTCAAAGAATAATATCCTTTGCGGTTTATATAATATTGGGCTGCACTGCCGCCACATTTTTTAATTTTAATATGGGTGCAATCAATGCACCCAATAATTGTAGGAAACGCCCGCAGCGCGTAAAATCGCCGACAGGTTTCTTCCCTCTCGGCCGCGTTACTAGGCATTTTTATATATATTGAGCAGAGTGATTTGCCAGTGCTCGCGCCACCGCTGCACACATCCTGCTTACTGTCGGCTGCGAGAGCCCGTGAAGCTCTGCAGCATCATCTTGGACCTAAAATGTATGGTTTTATCAGCATGTAGAGTTAGGTCCTGGGCACAGGTTATTTATTAACATAATCGGGTGAGATCGTAAGAGATCTTAAACAAAAAGAATGTTTTATGGCAGATAGTAAATATAGGTAATGTTAGATATGCTTACTTCTTTGCGCCCCCAACATCTTATTGCAGTAAGAACCTGCAGCTCTGGTGTCAGGCTGGCGCCTCTCCGATCCTTGGTGAGGTCTGCCCTCACCAATTGAATAATAAATTGGACAGTCTCCTTGTCAAACCGGTACCGTCGCCGAAATTCTATATCGGGCAGATCCTCTATAGGATTCGCCCTTTGGTTATACACCTTGCGACGTCGCGGTTGTGGTAGTAAATTAACAGCTTCCATAGCCCGTATTGCCTGGATAGCTTGCATTGTCACGAAAAGATAAAATTTGACGATACAATCACAAGATCAACTTTAAAAAAAAACGAAATGTTTGTTTTCCCGCCATTTCCGATCCGCGTATTTATGTTGTAAACTTAAGAGAAAAAAACCTTAACTAATATTTTAATCATCCTAACTTTATTTTATTCATATCTATTGTTAGTAGGTACACGTATCATCATAAATACCTAATTAAGATGTTTTTTAAATACAAATTCCTGAAAATAAATTTTCCAGTTTTTTTTTTTAATCTTTGCGTAGCTCTGCCTTCACTATAAATATCTTCGGTATGGTTTTTTGCTCTTGTCAAAGTCAGCTGTTCAAACTTGTGGCGGCCATTTTGTGACTTAGCAGAGAGATAAAGGAGGGTCTACGGTCCTCTAACTTTAGCAGAGCCTTGATCGACTGATTAGCGCTAACAGACGTTTATGAATCACGTTTTTTAGCATCGGGCCTTCAAGGAGCCTTCAAGGAGGCTCTAACTTTTTATGAATAAGGCTGTAAATCTATACAATGTGTTAATTAAATAACTGAAAACCAGAAATTACTTTGCTCAGAAATACTCAGAATCGAGAGTAGAATCGATTACACTATGTTTTAAATCAGGTTGTATTTGTGTTTTTACATCCCTTTTTTATTGTGCCCAGTCTGAAAGTTACGACTGCAGCAGGCGCCAATTAATAGTATTTTATGCAACTGTATCAAATTAAGGTCAATTGAGACACGAGTGCGAGCCTCATGTCATAATGTATACCTACGCATGACTGTCTCAATGGCTGACTATGAATAGTTGCATACATTAATTACCTTTTCTACGACCTCAAACAAAAACAATTAATAAATAATAAATACTTACATAACGGAAAACAAATGAATTTTTCGATTTTAAAGATAGAAAATTACTGCTCACTTCCATTGCCGCCTTTTTTATTTCTGACGGCGTCATCATTTCTGCATCACTTAATTCACCAATGTCACACATTGTCACAGATAAAAAAGTCGTTTAAATAAATAATTTTCAATTTTCAAGAACTCCGTGCAAAACAAAACAATTCTCGCTATTTTGAAACGTTTTTTTATACTGATTAAGTACAACCTTAGAAAAATATATAGACCCGGGAACTTTTTCGAAACAGCCAAATTAAATAATGTTGAAATATTTGAATTTAATAGTAACTGTAAATTTCATTTATTGTCCGTTATGTAAGTATTCATTACCTATTTAAAAATTGTTTATGTAAACATATTTTAATTAATCTATAAAGTCGATTTAACAATGCGACTAATTAAGTAAATAAAATAGAATGGTTAAAGTTTTTTTTTTATTATTTTAATATCCGCCACTTGCAGTGCGAAAATGAACATTGTGAAACGTTTCACAATGAAATGTCAAAGTTGTGATCACACAATGCACCTCATTGGATAACCGATAGCGATAACATTAGTAGGACATTAGCACATTGTAATACGCAAGTAGAAAAATATTTTAGCGAGGTTGCATACTATTACGATAATTTAATACTGGCCATTTTGCTGTCAATGTGTGATTTTCTCTCAGAACAATAACACCATAGAAACCACGTTAAAATATAAATTCAGGAACTGCTTTCAACCTCGTTCTATCTTATGGAAAAAAATATATGAATAATGTAATTTATATTTTTATATATATAAATATATATATTTATAAATTGTCACTAGATGAACTGTCATTTGGTTATCTTGGTTAAATTCCTAAAGTTGGCGTGAAAAAAAATTAATGGGTGAATCGCATAATGATTTATTATACTACTAGCTTTTCCCGCTTTTTCCGCGCTTTTTATACACTAATATGAACTACTGTTTCAGGTGTCTACTAAACAATTAACAAAGTCATGGTACAACATGAAGGCAAAAACAAGGGAGTCGAAAACAAGAGAAAATATCCGCCACTTAACAGGAGGTGGGCCATCCGTTATGGAGATGTATCCAATAGATACAAAAGTCATGGATATGATAAAAATATCCCCGCTTATATTTTGTTTTGTTTGAAATAAACGAATATTGAGAGAGAAAGAGAGAGAGAGAGAGAAACATTTATTTACACATATTCGATACACATAAAAATACGTTAGATGGAAAAAAAAATAACATCGAATATTGTCTTATTTATCCGTATTATTTTTGTTAATTCACCTCTGTCTTGTGTTTCGCAAAAATTTTCGAAAATATCAATACCTATGTAGTAGTCCGGATGTCTACATTCCAAATATCATCGAAATCGAAATTCTAGCGTGCAAGTAACAAAAAAAACTTCCCATGGGAGTTCCCATAAATTTCATTGTGGTTTTCTTTCCATGCGTTGCCACATCTACAACGGCGCCAAGACCGCTAAATTTAAGTGAGACTAGGCTGGTCATGTCTGCTAGAAACAAGGAGAGGTCTTTGCCCTGCAGTGGGGCACACATTAACGGACTAAAAAAAGTAGGTTGTTTGCTTAAAACGTAGAATAGCGTGAAATTACCAAATTCGCACGAAGTACCAAACCATCACTTGTTGTCCCTGTTGTGGTACCAATTGTGCTAGGCTGAGCATTATGTTGTCCACTGTGTCATCATCATCTTCAAAAACGTCATTGACTTCCACTAATATGTTGTGTAGCACTGCACAGGCCACTATGATATTGGCTATTGTTGACAGTTTGGTCGCTATCGCAAGTAAAGTAAAGAAAATGGCGACTATTACTTGGCTGAGAACTCTAACATTTGACAGTTACATTTTCAAGCAATAGCTCAGCTATAGAAAAAAAATCGTTACTTGAGTAATTACTTTTATAAAGTAATGGCCTTTACTTCACTATAAATACGGATGGTTTAGAAGAGGGGGTACGGATATCAACAAATTTAATTGAATAATTTAAATGATTTAATAATACAACAAATTTAAACGATAATTAATTAATTGCCACAAATTGCAGTGCCATCCTTTGAAGAACTGAGTAAACATTAAGTAATGAAGTGAACTAAAACATTTACATAGTTACGTAATGGTAAAATCAACGCACAAATTAATTGCATAATTATTGAATATACTACGAAATAATATAAAAATAATAATTTACTCCGTCATGAGTTGACCAAATCGTAGGTAATTATATCACATTCATATTCATACTTATCGCCTCCTTTAAGCACTTCGTCTACGTACATTTCCATATTTACACAATACTCCATAGGTCAGTGGAACCTTTAGTCGAGCCATTTGAGTCCCGGTATTATGTATGCTAATTATAAAAAAAGTAATACTGACTGCTTTTGATTTTGTAGTACAAGGACAGATTCACCATCGAATCGGATCATTGCAACCTCGCAAAGATGCACAGCATATATTTTTACAAATATACTTCACGGGCATCATGGAGAGCATTTCTTCAATATCGGCAGCAACTAATTAATGAACTTCATGCATTGGTCAGGCTGTTCAAGACTGCTTTGGAGCGCACGCCTAATGATGACTACAAAGTCGTGATCAGAACGGATAAACGACCTGCTAGAACACACGACCGCACATTTAACGCTCCAACAATAGATGAAGTTGCCATCCTATTTGTTGGTGAAAACTTCGAAACATGCGATATTGTGCTTACACGTCGCGATACTGGGCAACTGCAACAAATATCTGAAACACATCGTTCATATAACACGTTGCAATACCCGCTGATGTTTTGGTAAGGTAATGATGGATATTATTTCAATATCAAAATGAAAAATCCATTGAATTGTGAGTATCAATATCATAGTTTGATTTCAACATGACATAAATTTGGTCTTGGTTTCCAAAAAAAGAGCAATTACATTGCTAATTACCAGGAAAAAGGAAGTCCTTAGAGAAACTTGGACAAATGACTTGCAACCGACTTAAAAAACAAAAAAAAGTTTGAAATAAAACAATATGTTTTTATTGCTTTGTATTATGAAAGTAAAACATTTACTACTTTCTGACTCAATAGTAGTGTAATTATTATTAAGACATCAAAAGTTCTTATCTAACGACAATCAAAACAGCATTTCGATTAAAAAAACTGGTTATTTCAATTCCATGACACATAAATCCCTTTGGTAGCCGCTTATGAATGCGGAAAACGTACGGCGTGACGACGTGGCAACGCTCGTACGACCCGCCCGACCGACTGCACGAAGGAAATTAGTGTTTTCATTCCATTAGTGGGAGATTATGCAATTATCTGTCGCAGCGTTTACGTGGTGAATATAAAAATTAGTCCGGTTTTCATGCACTTAAAGTTTATTTATAGTTCATTATTTTCACCTCATAATTAATTTAGTCATTACAGAGATATTAATCGATGACATAATGTGACTTAAATGCGATGTCAAAAATGAACATCTGGGTGAAAAATATTTTCAGCATGTTTACAGAGTGAGTTTACGCTGCCTATGTATGAATACAATATTTAAGCGAAATAATAAATCATACGTTTCCGCCGACATTAGTGTGTGGTAAACTAATAAGTCTTAGGATTCATAATTTTGAAATAATATCCGAAGTAAGGTGCGCTATATTTATTTCTCATTCACACTCCAAACTTTGAGCAAAATAGACTGTGCCTGTTGGTCTGTGATAAAAGCATTTCGAGTTTCAAGTGTTGAAAGTTCTGTAACAGCCAAATAATAACTTGTAGTTACTGTGATTTTCTTGACACCTTCGATTAATGTTAAGTAAATTAATGGTACGAAGAAAATAAATAAAATAACATGAATTTAACTTTTTTGGTACAAATGTGTAGGTAGTAACTAATTGTTTTTTTTGTTAAAGAGCATTAAAAGACGACAATATTGCTAAAGCCACGACAAAAAAAGTTTCTATTACAAAAAAAACGTTATCACGTTCTAAAAAACCTAAAAAAAGCACGTATACGTGGTTGGAAGAGTTAACGCTTTGATAAAAGGATGGTATAGTCGCAAAAACAAAGGACCAATTTAGATAACGTCGGCGTAATTGTACTTTTAGGAAGATTGACTCTCTATCGGACTTCTTTCCTTTGCCTGCCGTTTTGGGTTACAGGTAATTTTATGTTGACTTTATTACGATAATAATGAATTATAATAAAATATACGTTTTGTCGTTAAGATTTCAAGCATGTTATTCTACACAAAAATGGAATAAGTACTATTTTATTTAATTTTTATGCCTTTTACTACAACTGTTTTCAAATTAGTTGTATTGTGTTACTGTTTAAGTTAAGTATTTTTAAGTCTTGCTGTTGTTTAACTTAGTTTACCTAACAAGATTGTACCGTAGGTTGCGCACTTAGCAAAAAAACTTTAAGTATAATGTCCTCAACTGTGAATTTATAATTATTTTTTATAATAGAGTTCGTGTTCAAACAGTGTTCGCGCAATATTATTTTGCTTCTTTTTATTTTTTACGTTGTATAAAATTTCACTATACGGTTCAAACCAACTTTTTCCCATGTGTATTGTATATTTCTTCGTTGTCAATGCTTGTGGGGTAAGGAAAGCGCTAACCGGATGTCATAAAAAAAATAAAGTCGCGTAATAGGGGAAAAGCTTCACGGAGATGTCGAGATGATCTTAACGCGTGGAAAGAAAGAGAATGCAGACTAATTAACCAAATATGGAACACTACTAAAACAATAAGTTGACGACCGTATGGCCAAGTGGTTAGAGAACCTGACTACAAAGGTTGAGGTCCCGGGTTCGATTCCCGGCCGGGGCAGATATTTGTGTGAATAACACGAATGTTTCTTCTCGGGTCTTGGATGTTTAATATGTATTTTAAGTATGTATTTATCTATAGACGTATGTTTATCCGTTGCCTAGTATCCATAGTACTAGCTTTGCTTAGTTTGGGACTAGGTCAATTGGTGTCAAGTGTCCCATGATATTTATTTATTAAGTAATTAAAAAATATTAATCCGGCTTTAGAACTGTAACAAAAAAGGGAGAAATAACATGATTGGTTATTTGGAGTCTTTTTGTATTTTTTATTTCAACTCCAAATTTGTTACTTTTACGGGTATCCCGTGAAACCATATCGAAAATACAAACTGAGACATGGATGCACAGAAAAACCAGAAAAAGAGACCAGCGCTGGGAATCGAACCCAGGTCCTCAGCAATCCGTGCTGCGTGCTATAACCCCTACACCACCGCTGGACAAGCGGTCCAGTTTGTATTTTTGGAGAAATAACAGTTTTAACTTTTAAAAGTAATCTTAATGCCCCAATTTTTTTTTTAAGGTAAATTGCCTTTGTATACACAACTCTCATTCAAATATTTCTTTTAAACCAAGGCTTGTGCTGACCACAAAAAATTAATTTGCATATTAACTCTCGTTTTTTTTTTAAATTGAAAACTGTTAATTATGTATTGTTATTAAGCTAATTAGGTTACTTAACATTTCTTCGTTCGAGTAGTTTCCTGTCCACAATTATATCCTTGCCTTTTATGTGTGTGTAACATGTCTTAAAATTACGCTGTTGAGCCAACGACACGTTTTCGAAGCGCACAATTTACTATCTATCTTAAAAACGACTACTAGGATTTTGATGAAACTAGTGCTGTTTTTTAAATCCGACTATCCTGCCCCATTACCTATAGGTATATACATAAATTATAATAAAACTGAAATATTATACATATATGTATGTTTATATATTTAATATAGTTTCGTGTTTCATAAGTGTAATATACAACTTACACATATGAAACACTTCTGCTTTTTGTACGTTTATGATAGGGGAAAACGAGCAGGCGGGTCACCTGATGGAAAGCTATCACCGCCTACCATGGGCATCCATAACATAACCTGAGTTACGAATGCGTTGCCGGCCCTTTGAGAATAGAGTAGGCACGTTTTTTGAAGATTAACAAGATATTGAAATTGGACACATGTCTGTAAGTTGATACAAACTAACATAAAACAACTGTGCAGTTCTACCAATATCACATAATTGATTGGTCGAATTAATGACAAAAACACTCTTTATTTATTTTCTATGTAATATTTTACTGTGGGTATGTATACATAGGTACATTATTTATATTCTTGGCGTAGGCTGCTTTTATAATACCTATTAATTCGCCAATGCTCGGCTTTCTGGCTCTTCGTGGGGCATCATGCTTTTAAGATCGGTTATTAATTAAATTGATTTTCCTTGACTGGAGATAGTATCGGAAACGGTTAACGAAACCAAATAAATTTCCTGACCGTAATCGAAGCTTAAAGATTTCAGATAATAATTGAAGTTTCATACAAACCGACAAACCCTCTTAAAGGTAAATTCTTTTTAAAGTTAACATTATCTAGGTATTTGTCTGTGAAACTGACGAGCCCTTTTGTTACTAAGCGTTGATTTGACAATAAATTATTCTGTATATTAATTACATATTAATTGATTATTCTCATTAGTAAAATAATAATTAATGAAGTTCCGTATGAATGTTACCAAAATTACACGCCCTCTATTCACTCTTCTATGGAAAGGAGGAAATAAAGAAAAATATATTATTTACAATTTTAAAAGAAAAGGGTGAGATTTACAAAAACATATTTTTGGAGCATCAACATTTGCCTCAAGCCAAGCTGCACCGGCTTTTGTTAATTTCTCACTCGAGCCACGTTGACGTTTTGTAGGCATAGATTTACTAACAAATTTAGCTTCACATTTTACTTTCAGAATGAATCTTTTACTCACATACATCTTTTCAATAAGTACAGTATTTGACTATTTTATATATGTTTTATAAATTAAAACTACACAATGCCTGTTATCAAATAGAAAAACAATTTTTAAGCTACCTTTACAAATAACAAAGTAATAAAGGTTTGAAATTCAAGATTAGACAGAGAAAGACATACTGGCATGTGACGTCACACGCCAGTACCGCCATACTTGCTGCATAGATAAAAGCGTTTGAGAAAGAGACCGGTATATTATAGGTTTTTCAAAAAATCACTATAAATCTTATTTTCAACCGATTTAAATTTTCTCTTCGCTAAAACTATCTGTATATCTATATTTTCATAATAATATTAAGATATGGCAAAATCAGGAGTTGTCAAATACCGTATTCTTTTCCTTTTTTTATAGAGAAAGATTTAAACGATTTAATTTAGAATACATTTTAACCATAGGAAATAATATTGTGTATTTTTCATTATGAACGTTCAAACAATTCACACTTAGGTAGGTACATGACACGAAACAAAGTCTATACAGGCCTATTTTACCCTTGAAATTTATTAAAATATTATGCTCAATGTGGATCAGATATTTAAGCTCCTTACTTCATAATCCTTGTGGCTATGTATAAGTCTTCATTAATCTAACTTAGCGCATTGTTCAACAAAAACGGCGTGTTTCGTATGCTAATTAATGCGTCATGCTCAGTTCCTGACTGATCATATTTTCTAAGTAGATGTTGTAAATTAAAAACGTCGTGTTTTGGACCCGATTTTTTTAATGTGGAAATGTTCTCTTAATAAATATAAATGTTTACAAACAGTGTAGTTTTGTTATTGTGACGCAACGGCTCGGTTACCTTGCATACTCCTGTCGTGCAATTGCTTATTATTCGTCCTGTGAACTAATGTCCAATTCGTTATAAAATTTGTTGTTCAAAGTAACGCCTTAAATTACACAACAAAAGAAGATAATTTAAAAGAAGGATGAAATGCCGTTAATATTTTTAAACGCACCAGCAATAACGCGGCTGGCCTTCAACGTTCCAAAACAGATTATTTGAAAACCCCAAACGGCAGGAGCCCAAAAATGAAACGAATTTTTAACTTCAAAGCACACCCCGTCGAAATTAAGCAAGATTTTTTTTCTACAACAAAGGGATTCGATTATAGACGGGGAAAGGCTCTACTTGAGGCGTCTATATTATTACGGAGTAAGGCTTTAGTAGCAAAAATGTGAGCGGAAGAGAAATCTGATCCAAACGTAATAAACATATTATTTGTAGAAAGTTGTGTAATATTAAGCTATGTATTGTTTATATTTTCAATGTTTGCTTTAAAGTAATCAATATTTAACTTAGCTTCACTTAGTCTTAATTATCAACGTAATTAACCTCTTAGAAATATACAAAAAGTGAAAGGCTCATTTGGTCCATCACGCCTGCGAACACTTCCTTACGCCAATTTCCACTGAGATTGCACACATTCGCTGTTATCACTGCTCTCATTATGTATCTTGTTACGAATTTATACTGAAAGTAAGGTAAAGCTGCTCTTTGCTAACTCAGGAACCTACTAAAGTGTCTTATTCAGACCGTAACGTTCTTTGGTAACAAGGAATCTACAAGAAGTTTCGGGTTTAATTAATATAATAAAGACGACTTACGAGCATACCATAACGGAGCTAATGCCGTTTGCTGTAGTTCATTATTCCACATTGACAGTAAAATTACGAGTATAATAATGTGTATTTTGGACTCCCAAAAAGCGTGGGGTTGACTTTAAAGGTTAAACATTTAAGAGTTGCGATTTTACAGTTTAACACCTGTATGTCTATAGGTTCTGAAGAAAAATCTTTTCAATTAAGACCTATTCGCATGAGCTACGTTACCATTACTACATAATCACATGATTTTGATTACGTACTCGATTGAAACATAAAAAAATGTTTTTTTCTGTAACTTCTTTTATTTGTATGAAAAAACTTTAACTAAGTACAACGTGTTTTCATTTTACGAATGAGACCAGCCAGCCTAATTTGCCACCGGTACTATGCCTATTTGCTTTAAAATTTGTCCGAAATTAAGTAATAATTTAGTTATTATGTCATAACAAGTAAGTATTACATATAAAATGTTTGCGACTTTCAGGTACAAAAAAAACTTTAAATTAATGTTGTAAAATATTTCTGCAATAAAAGCTTAATGAAATTACGACAATATTTTTCACTCAACCCTGACGGTAGACATTGATTGATGGTGGGAGTTGTTAACATCCTTCTTGATCGTGATAGGGTTGTAACAGCGAAGTTTTTACGGTACCTAACAAAATAAATTTAAAACGTGATGCTATGCAGCATTACGTTGTAGGTTTTTTGTCCCAGAATCTTTTCTGTTTTATAAAAATGTTAATTAATTTATCACATTAATAATAGAAATAAAGCAAAATGTAGAGAAGCTTTTGTTAAAAAATATTTTTTAATACTAGTTTGTTGTTGACTGTATTTGCATTCAATTTACATATAGAGGGCGTCCCAAGACTATGGGACATGAAGGGAAAGTACCTGAAATATCGTAAATAGGACATTTTGCTGAAAGAAGACTGTGTTATTTTTAAAAGTTAGTAATTCTGCATTTACCTAAAGATTTTCTAAGAATTACTTGCTTGGTCTGGGAATCGAACAGACTTAAATGTGAAAAAAAATCACCGCTATTTATATGATGCCGATCGAAAGAATTGACAAAAAAAACTTCTTAAGTGACATAGTATTTTAAAAGAAAGGAAAAACGTAAAATGTTTGAGTCAAATTTCAAGAAAATTATTTATTGCCGACAACGACGTTCGAAAAATAGCGATAATATTATCATTTCATAAATAGCATTGATTATTCGCAAATAAGAACGCACTTAATAAAAGATTTCGTAGCACAGTTTTCCTAATTATAATTATTCAAGAGTGTAGTTTTAATAAAAAAAATACTCATAGAAAAATTATACTTTAAGGACTTAATCTTTAGTATTCCTAAACTAAAGCTGAAGCTATACCGAACTCCTTCGAACTGATTAGCGGCCTATACGTCAAATATTTAATACTGAACTAAATCTTTAACTATAAGGCATGAAAGGTTAGAATACATAGAACTTGACGAGTTTTCGGCAATAATGCTAGAATGGAACGGAAATCGTTATTTTTTTTCATCATTCAATTTCATTCCATACGATAAGCAAATCCTCTTGAAAATTAGGTAAAAGTGCTCCGAATTATTAAAACCCAAGAAGACATCCGGGGCTTTTATTTGTAGATTCTTTCTCAAAATGTATGGCGCAAAGGTTTTAACTCTAAAGTGCTTTCAATGTAATCGAATTCCTTTGTGTGAAAATGCTTAAGGAAAAATCTGCGCCATATGTAACGTATGTTGATTGTACTTAGGGGAGATATTTGAAGCATCAATCCTGCTTAAGGTGATTTCAAGACTAGAATAGACTAGGCAAATTGGTATAAATGTTAATTATTTGAAATTTGAAGAACATGGGAAAATACATTAGTTTTATGTTGCACATTATCAAGTGTAATGTGACATTTGGACAAATTGCAGTAGCTTGGGCGTAATAATAATTATTTTAATTGAAAATAATGTGTAATTTATTTCGCACACCAAATAACCATAAAATTGTTATTGCAGTCATACAAGTATGATTCATCATCCCAACCTATATACGTCCCACTGCTGGGCACAGGCCTCCTCTCAGAACAAGAGGGCTTGGGCCATAGTTCCCACGCGGGCCCAGTGCGGATTGGGAACTCCACACGCACCATTGAATTGCTTCGCAGGTTTGTGCAGGTTTCCTCACGATGTTTTCCTTCACCGCAAGTTTTTCTTTATCAGGTAAAAATGTTTTTTGTTGTTGATTAAATCTTTGAACGGCAAAAGTTGTCTAAAATTCAAGTCTGTTCAATTTCCTGTTGAGTAACTAAGTTTGTAAACCAAACCAGTATGTACACTGTTCAGTTTTCGCACTGTTCATATTTTTTCCTGGAAACAAGTGGACGAAAAAAATTGTACATATAATGTCCTGCTTAGGTATATATACCTACATAAATAAAATATAGATATGTAGGTAGGAAAGAAATAAGTAAGTAAAAAAGCCGTGGTGGCCTAGTGGTTTGACCTATCGCCTCTCAAGCAGAGGGTCGTGGGTTCAAACCCCGGCTCGCACCTCTGAGTTTTTCGAAATTCATGTGCGGAATTACATTTGAAATTTACCACGAGCTTTGCGGTGAAGGAAAACATCGTGAGGAAACCTGCACAAATCTGCGAAGCAATTCAATGGTGTGTGTGAAGTTCCCAATCCGCACTGGGCCCGCGTGGGAACTATGGCCCAAGCCCTCTTGCTCTGAGAGGAGGCCTGTGCCCAGCAGTGGGACGTATATAGGCTGGGATGGATGTAGGTAGGAAATAAATGGTTTTATTATAATTACGAAAGTTAGTATGTGTGTACGCATACACACACGTGCGTTTTTGTTTGTTTATCTTTTATGCTAAAATGGCTCGACAGATTTGGCTGACATTTGGTAAATAAATAACTGGATAGCTGGAATTACACATACAGCATGCTATCGCTAAAAGTTTTTCAATTAAGGTTTACCAAGACATTGTAGCTATGCAACACCAAAGTAAAATAAAAGTAACCTAATAGTAATGATTTACAAAAACATAGAACAGATAGCTTCACTTAGGTTAATGTAGGTGGATTTGTGCACACGTTACTTCGAAGTAATCATTCTTTAAACATATTATGTTACTGCAAACAGCTCAGTTCCAATCGTAGAGATGGTAAACTTCTTTGCTACTGTTATCAATGTCAAATCGAATGTCATAAAACAGCCTTCTTTTAAAAGTACTTCTTTTAATTTTAAAAGTGCTGGTTTTATAAAACGTGAATTTAAGTGTAGATAAAATCTAGTACAGTTTTTCATTTATTTTTATCTTTCTTTCCTTACTTAAGACATGAATCATGCGTTTTAATTGTAAGTGCTGGTCTGAATTATTTATGACTTCCCCGCTACAATCTAAGGATACCTACTGTAATTTGAAGCGCCGGCTTTTAAGACGTCCTTTGCTCGCATTTAACAGTAACTTAAATATACGTTGATTTTGGAAAATATTCATGATTTTTAGAAATAATTTATCGATGGGTCCTACGTACAAGGGCTTAAGCCCATATGGCTGCTGCTCCCATATTGCTGCAATCGTGTATTATTTATCACATGGTAGGTTTTTAAATAAAATACCAAGACCAGCCGAGAAACTGAGCAATCTGTTTAAAAATGGCTTAAGTATTGTAATTAATGAAAATAGTGACGAGGACAATTGAGTCGAGCCTTTCTTTTGTTACGATGCACCAATGCTAGAAACTTGGATTAAATATATGTTAAAGTTAATTAAAATTGCTATCATTAGTAAAAAAATTGGAGGTGTCTCTGTCTTATAAGTAATAAAAAAAACTTATAAGTGTCAACACATCTATTTTTATTTTTTTATATGGAATGTCATGCGGCTTATAGTGACATATTATGTGTCTTAGCTAAGTGTATTATATGTATGAAACACGAAATTATTCGTTCCATTAAAGCGGCGATATTCATGAAAATATTTTTTCTTATTTATTTTTTTTTCTTCAAAAATAAGAAGTGGAGAATGCTGAAATTTAGTATAGCACTTACTAACGTCGTGACCTATCATCAGAATTAAAACAAGTGGAAAAGCTATTAAGGCACAAGATGTTCCCTTGCCCTGCCATGGCCTTTTACTGAAATATTTCTTCATTGAAATTTATTGTACATACGCCCATATACATGAAATTCCGGGATATAAACTTGTGTTCCAAAAGACAGTAAAAAGATCTATGTGGTACTTCGGCTCATATACGCGTTCAACTTTAAAATCTTTGGTAAAAAATACGTTACCCAAGAAACTTGGGGAAATAAAAAAAAAAGTAACACAATCACATTACGGTGTAGCATCGGGGTAGCGGCGTTCCGCTTGACGTACAAGTACCTAAATAGCAGTTATGCCCACAGATTAAAAAAAAAAAACCGGCCAAGAGCGTGTCCAACACGCCCGAAATAGGGTTCCGTAGCCAATACGGAAACATTAAGTAATATTTTTTTTAAGGTTTTCGTATTTTATACGGAATCTTCCAAGTTTAGGTATATTTTATACCTTAGGCTGCTATTTACTCTTAAACTACTAATAATTCTCAAGCAAACTTAGTCGTTATAGTTTTCCTTGAAAGTTTGATATACTTACTACCATCCTGAAGTTTTCCAAATTTTTCTACCCACCGGTTTAGATTTTAGAGGGGGGGGGACGCTCGATTTTAATGAAAATTTGCACTTTCAAGTTGAATGTTTCGCAAACAAATTACTGAATCGAAATATCATTTTAGCAACCCCGTAATGGTTTTAAAAGACTTATCCAACGATACCTCACACTGTAAGGTTGGATGAGAAAAAAAATCACCCCCACTTTACGTCTATGGGAGCTACTATAAAAATTTTTTTTTGAATTTTTTATTGTATCATTTTGTCGGCATAGTTTACAAATTTGTGCAAAATTACAGCTTTCTAGCATTGATAGTCCCTGAGCAAAGTCGCGGACGGACAGACAGACAGACATGGCGAAACTATAAGGGTTCTGTTTTTGCCATTTTGGCTACGGAACTCTAAAAATAGTTCACTATGACCAACAAATTATAAATAATGAAATGTTGGTTTTTTTTTTCATAAAAATATGGAATTCTGCTTATTCGAATACAGTTATTATTGCGAACTGAAGAGGTTTTCCACTACTAGTGTACTAATGTATACCTATATAGTGCCATCCACTAAGACGCGTGATTTTTTCAAAATTAGACATAAATGACATTGTTATAAGAATCACGGCACGATTCATCGTGAATGACTCTACCTATAGAATAGGTACTCGGACGTGACTGTAGTAAGTATACTCGGCAGCTGCACAAAATACTAAGATGAATTACTTCAGAGAGAATATTTCTTCAGAAAATCACACAAAATACTTATGCTTATTTAAGTAAAAAAACTACGTATTATTACGTTCCAGTTAACCATCAGGTTTCTTTTACTATGACAAAGTTGCTCTCCAACATGAACATAATTCAAGCAAGAGAAGCAAGAAGAGGTATAAAGAATTCTATCAACGCGGTATTCATGTCCGTTTATATTTGGCAGAGCACCATGAGGTTCCAGTGTCAAGCAGGCGGAGTGGGTTATATAGAGGAAAGACAAAACTTTAACAAAACTTAAACTTTAAACTCTATGTAAAAATATGTAAATACTAAAGTGCTCATAATAAATATATTGTTTTATTTGTCGTGTTAACTTGCATTTTTACGCTGTGTTTTTAATATTTTCACTTTTTATGTTCCCAAAGTTCGTTTTTATGGTTTCGTAACTAAAAAAGGAAAAACGGAACCCTTATAGGATCACTTTTTTGTTTATCTGTCTGTCCGTCTGTCTGTCAAGACCTTTTTCTCCGGAACGCGTGGGGTCATCATCATCATCGTGTCAGCCGAAAGACGTCCACTGCTAGACATAGGCCTCCCCCAAGGCCACACAAAGCTCACTCAGACCGGTATTGTGCTTTCCGCATCCACTGCAATCCCGCGCGCTTAACCAGGTCATCGCTCCATCTTGTTGGAGGCGCACCGACAGCTCGTCTCGGGAGACCGGGGTCCGCGGACGCCATTAGAGAACCTTCGGACCCCATCGGCCATCAGTCCTGCGAGCAATGTGCCCCGCCCACTGCCACTTCAGTTTCGCAATTCTTCGAGCTATGTCAGTAACCTTAGTTCATCATCAATCATCATTTCTGATTCTATCCCGCAGAGAAACACCTAGCATAGCCCTCTCCATAGCCCTTTGAGTGATTTTGAGCTTCCGCATGACGTCCATCGTTAGCGCCCACGTCTCAGATCCGTATGTCATCACTGGCAGCACACTGGTCAAAGACTTTTGATTTCTAACACTGCGGTAATTTGAACGAAAAGACACTACGAAACTTCCCGAACGCTGACCAGCCGAGTCAGATTCGACGACTGATCTCTTTTCGAAGATTGACCTACCTAACTGGACCGTTTGTCCCAGGTATACATAGTCGTCAACAACTTCGACCGCAGAGAGCCTCCGACTATAACGGGAGTTGGCACAACATGGACATTAGACATGACTTTCGTCTTGTCCATGTTCATTTTCAGGTCAACTTGGTCGGAAACTCTGCTGAGATCAGCCAGCAAAGCACTGAGGTCCTCCATGATCTTAGCCATGACTACAATATAGTCGGCGAATCAAAGGTGGGTGAAGTACTCGCCATTAATGTTAATGCCTCGTTCTTTCCAGTCCAGAACCTTAAAAGCATCCTCCAATGCAGCGGTGAACAGTTTCCGAGAGATCACATCTCCTTGTCTGACTACCTGCTGTAGAGGAAATAGGCTTCGTGCTCTGGTCCTGTAGTCGGACGGACATAGTGGCGTTTTCGTATAGACACTTCAACAATTCGATATACCGGAAGTCAACTTTGCACCGCTGGAGAGCCTGCAGCACAGCCCAAGTCTCGATCGAATCGAAGGCTTTCTCGTAGTCCACAAATGCAAGGCAAAGGGGAGGTTATACTATTCGGTCTTCTGTATAAACTTCTGTGCGCGTGGAGGTATCAAGTTGAAGTAACCACCTTGCGGCCCCTCAAAGCTGTAAAAAAATAAAACTTCTACATTAACGCAATCAAATGATGCGGTCATTTGAGCCTTATTTTTCATACATTTCGCAGTGGATTCAAAATGTACAGGGTACTTCCCGTAGACCAAGAATCATGAAATTTGGCAAGAAGGAAGTTCTTACAGCACAAGTAAAGGAAAAATTCATAAAACCGCTAATTTGTTGCTCTATCACAAAAATAATATTTTTGATTACAAACTTATTTTATTCGAAAGCGATGGTTTATTTCGACGTAGATCAAGGCGGCGAAGTGGTACACACCCACTACGGTGCACGAAGCCTCAAGTTCGAATCCTAGAATAGAAAACATTTACTTTATATTTTTTGTTTTCTTTTATTTGTTTTTCTTTTCCCATTGTGTTAAATATTTTATGTTTAAGAAAAAAAAAACAATTGGAAAAATCTTCCAGACTCCATCTACGATCTATAGACATTTCTAGCTCTAGCTAGTGTATTAATTTAAATCTTCCTCTAAGACCAAGACAATCAGGCGCCAACGGCCACTACCTCTAAAACTGAGTGATAAGAATAGGAAGTAAAAAAATATAAAATTCCAATCCGCCTGCATTGGCGCCGTACATTGCCTCTCAAATCACTCAGGCAAGTGTAAATATGACATGACATATGACTGAGATGAAATAAACTGTGCAATCTAAAGCGCTCTCGCTTGTGTTATCTTGGGTGTGACGTGGAAATTTTGATTTTGGTTTGCCTAGCAAGCTGCTAACTTTATGGTTATAGCACTGCACTGTCGTTTTTTGAACATAGAATATAAACTAGAACCAAGACCTAACGGTAAAATATAAACTTTAAATGAGAAAATATTGCATAGAATACAGTGACGTTCGTTATTCTGTCGTAGGTTATGAGGTTAAGGTTACGTTAGGTAATGAGAACCGAGTTTAAGATTTTTTTTATAATAATCGTTGATACAATTCAAATAGTAAAGAAACATTGTTAAATTGTGCGATATTCTGTACTTTCATTTCCTTACTTTATAGAATTAGGTACCTACCTATTGAAAACCTAAAAAAAAAGTTTTTATTTAGGATTCCTATAATAAGGATTTATTTTAGAGCGTGGAATAGTAACTTTGGGAAGTATTTAATTTATTTAGGATACCTATTCTGCCAATAATAGCACATGGAAACTGCTACGGTTTACTGAAAATAACCATTTCAATACATAGCTATTTTTTTATGGTATAGGGAGCAAACGAGCAGGCGGATCGCCTGAAGGTAAGCGATTACCGTCGCCCATGGACACCTGCAACACCAGAAGAGTCACAAGTGCGTTGCCGGCCTTTAAGGTAGGAGTACGCTCTTTTCTTGAAAACTTGAAGGTCATAGCGGTCCGGGAATACCAGGCAGGAAATTTCTGGAAAAACGCACAGCTATGCTAAGCTATGCTATGCTATGCTATGAATATAAAGTATTTTTTTCCTTCCATCCATGTTCTTTAGTAAAACATAAATATTTTGCGGGTAGCCACATTTTAGCAAAACGACGTGTATTCTACCCTGCCAACACAAAAGGACTAATTCTTCATAGTGAACTCTTGATACCTTACGTCCTTTACTGTAAGTAAGGAGGGTAGGATTATAATTAAGCCGGCATTAGCTACACATAGTTCCGATAAATATACTTACAGTAAATTTGTTTGGAATTCCGTAAGAACTTTCATCCCCTTATTTTCAAGTAAATGGGTCGTAATTTGAAAAGCGCCGGAACAAATGTTTTTTAGGGTTCCGTTCCTCAAGAGGAAAAAGTTGAACCCTTATAGGATCACTTTGCTGTCCGTCCGTCTGTCTGTCTGTCAAGACCCTTTATCTAGCAGAGTATCGGTATCGAGTTGAAATTTAAACCCTAAACTCAGGTCAATAGTCCCGAAAGCTGTGAAAAATCAAACTTCTAAGTCAAGGCAATCAAAAGCTACAGTCATTAAAAAGGTGTTTTCATAGAAATCGTCTTAACAGAAAAAGTAATAGCGCACTGCCGGCTGTCCTAGAAACTTGGAATTTAGCATAAAGGTAGCTCTTATAGCACAATAAATAAGAGAAATCTGAAAATCATATTTTTTTCATGATGACATACATAAAGTTTTCAAATGAAGACATTTTTTATAAACAATTTTTTTTTGTTATTCATCATCATCATCACTCATCACCACAATCACCATCATCACCAATCATCATAATCAGCACCACTATCATCACCATCAATCAGCTCCACAGCCTCCGCTCTGCCAGCCTCCGCTCGGCCAGCCTTCGCTCCGCTAGCCTCCGCTCCGCTAGCCTCCGCTCCGCCAGCCTCCGCTCCGCCAGCCTCCGCTCTGCTCAGCAGCGTCAGCTCCGCTCCACTGCCTCCGCTCTACTTGACTGCTTCCGCTACAGCCTGCATTGTCTCCGCTCCATCCGTTGCCTCCGCTCCACTCCGTTGCCTCCCTGCCTCCGCTCTGCTCGCCAGCCTCCACTCCGCCAGCCTCCGCTCTACTTCACTGCCTCCGCTGTAGCCTGCATTGTCTCCGCTCCATCCGTTTCCTCCGCTCCACTCCGTGCCTCCCTGCCTCCACCACGATTCGATCCGAACAAATATCTATGTATCTCTTGTCACGTGCCCATTAGGGCACGCCAAGTTTCATAAAGAACCATCGATTTATCTTCGACAATGACTATCTTCCATTTATTATAAAGTTTTATCCCTTACTTCACCCCCTCACAGGAAGAATTTTGAAAAACGCGCGAACGAATATCTATGTATCCCTTATCGTGATAAGGGGCACGTGTGCCCAAATGCCAAGTTTCATAAAGAGCCATCGCGATATCTTCGACAATGATGATCTTCCATATAAACTTTCATCCCCTATTTCAACCCCTCAAAGCCTATTTTTCGCGATAAAAGATAGCCTATGTTCTTTCCCAAGGTCTATTCTATCTCTTTAGGCGTGAAAGCGTAACAGACAGACAGACAGACAGACAGAGTTACTTTCGCATTTATAATATTATAGTATAGATTATAAATAACAGTAAGTAATATACCACGTGTGGCCTGTAATACGAGCAAAAAATTAAAACATAGATCGTCCTCGTCAAACTGAACAACAAGTTCAGCGACTTTTAAAAATAATGGAGTCTTTGAATTTTTCTTTTTTCATACAAATTAAATACTGCTATCAATGTACGCCATCCTAGAACCCAACTGACGTTGCCTATCACTGATACGTTGATATCGTTGATGAAAACGCGGGTAGTTGTGTGCCGGTGTCAGTTTCGTCGGGTAGTCGCGCGAGCAGAGCAGCGGCGCGCAATGCGCGTGTTGCAGCTGCCGCTGAGTCGCGTTGCTCCGAAGAATTATTTAATTACACAACATACGAAGTCCGCTGAATTTCCCGCGAATGAACCGCGCTGACAGACAACCTTTTTTTTTTTCAGCCGCGGTGCATGGCAAGAGTCTAAAGCGCTATTCAGCCTCCGACAGGGCGACAGCCAAAGAGGATGAGAATTTAAAATTGTTCTTTATTCAAAATACTAGTAGTGCTTACATTTTGGTGATATCTTTTTGTTAACTTGTAATGTAATGTAACTAGTTATGTTTGTTCGGGTGGAATTAACATTTCAACTTAAATTTGAATGCATGTATAAATACGATGACAGTGCAATATTATTATGACGTAGAGCTGATCTGATGATGAAGTTAGATGTTCGACATAGGAACTCTGTAATAAAACGACACGACATTTGATTCGTCTTGACGACTACCTACTTTGGTAACCAGGGGCAAAAAGTGGTTATCTATTGTTTGCCCAAAAGTTATACGTCATAATTTCATTTGCCCGAAGATCATATGCCCGAAACTTCATTTGCCCGAATGTTTAGTTTACTACAAAATTTATTTGATATATTCCTATTTTCCCGAAAATTAGATGCCATAATGATACGAATGCAATACGTATTGTTTTCCATATTATTAAGTGCAATAATATTATTTAAAATAATATTCAAACGCCATACTAAATAGTGTTTATTTCGATTATGATTGATTAAAATTGCTTTTTTCTATTACTAATCTATCTATTATTTTCATTATGCGGGCTGCGATAAAAAAATACCTAACATCGAAAGCTACTTAACCTAACCTATCCGAGTTGCTTCTGCTCCAAACCGTAATGCTCGCTCGCTTCGCTCGCTCGCTTAAATCAAAAGTCGCAATTCTAACCTAACCAAATCTATGTGATTAAAATTTACCTAATTGAAAGGCTTGTTTGACGTATGGGATTTATTAGCATTATTGTGTCGATACTCACCATTTACATGGATGGTTAATGATATTATGGCATGTGATACTAATGTCTTAAAATGATTATGAAAAATTAAATTATTGATATTAATATTATAGGAAACAAAGTTTCTGTCATTTGATTAATATGGTAAACAATGAGTAGTGAAAATGAATTTATAAGAAACAATATTATGGCGGTTGAATATTACAGCACATGAAATTCGGGCAAACGAAATTCCGTCAAGTGAAGGTATACCGCAAAAATTACCGCCAGCAAAAAAGCTTGTATTAGAATTTTTTACAAAAAAATATTACTGATCTACTCGCATATATTTTTAAAACATTGTACGGAGGTGCGGAACTCCTAATGCGCCAGTCGCTCGCACTCGCATTTGACCGATTTTTATTGAATTTTACAAGGAATGTTATAAATTTACAATTCTACCTAATAAAAACCAGGACACGCCCGAAATAGGGTTCCGTAGCCATTACGAAAAAATTAAGTAATAGTTTTCTAAGGATTTCGTATTTTGTACGGAATATTCCAAGCTTAGGTATATTTTATACCTTAGGCTGCTATTTACTTTTAAACTACTAATAATTTTCAAGAAAAATTAACTGTTATAGTTTTCCTTGTAAGTTTGATATATACGTAGGTACTACCATCCTGATTTTATTTTTAATTTATTCAAATTTTCGGGGGGGGGGGTGGCGCTCGTTTGTACTCAAAATTTGCACTAATATTTTTTAGCAACCCCCTAATGATTTAAAAAAAAACCTATCTAACGATACCCCACACTACAAGATTGGATGAGAAAAAAAAATCACCCCTACTTTACGTCTATGGGAGGTACTCTAGAGATTTTTTTTAAAAATTTATTGCATCATTTTGTCGGCATAGTTTACATATATATTCGTGTAAAATAACAGCTTTCTAGCATTGATAGTCCCTGAGCAAAGCCGCGGACGGACAGACAGAGACATGGCGCAACTATAAGGGTTCCGTTTTTGCCATTTTGGCTAATGAACCCTAAAAATTACCAAATCATCTGTAGATGAGAAAATACGCTATTGTGAAAATAAAAACTTCTGTTTCAATAGGATAGTTGACACCATAAAATAATAATGTATGTGTGTATATTGTTTATTGTACAAAAGAAATGAAACAAATTATAAATTTTGAGATACTTTTACAAAGGCGGATTCTTGAAGCAAAGCAACTACGAATGGTAATGTCAAGTCGGAATTCTAATAAAATAATCACTTAATTTTAGCCATGAAAACAAGATTAATATTTAATAAAGTATTAAAAAAATATGTTTTGAAACAGATAGATAATTGCTTACGTAGGCAACGCCAGACGCCTATATTAACAAAATCTATGGAAATCTCTCACAAAAAAAACGTTGATATTAGGTACTGATTGGTGCAGATGTCGACTACCCTATCCACATCGTGTTGTTCCAAATCGTAAGATACTTTGCTGTGAAAGAAATTAACCTTGTCTCTATTGGAATAGGTTGTATTATGCCTATTTTGATAAATAAAAAAAATATATTAACGTATGTCATATTTGGTTTAGATTCGTTTTGTTGACATACGTGCTTTTCTTCTTGTATGGATCTCCATTAAAAGGCTCTCATAAGACAAGTTGTTATTTCACTGTTCTTCTTCCCACGTTGTGGAAAGCTGCTCCCCAACAATGGTTATGGGCCCAGAGTGAAGAAGTAAAAAAATCTGGATATTGTGATTATTGTGAAAATAGAATATTGAAATGTCAACCGTCAAAATCGAGCAACTTGCTCAAAATAATTATGAGACGTGGAAAATCCAAGTGGAAGCGATTCTTGTAAAAAACGATGCCTGGGGCTATGTGAACGGCAATCTCGTAAGACCGGCAGAACCACCAAGAGCCGTTGAATGGGATACAGGTGACGCGAAGGCAAAGGCAGACCTAATCCTATCAATCAGCTCGAGTGAACTGAGGCACCTGCGAGGATGCAAAACATCGCGAGACGTTTGGTTAAAACTTGAAGGCATACATGCATCAAAAGGACCTGCGAAAAAGGCGACATTGTTGAAAGAGTTATTGCTACACAAAATGGAGGAAAGTGGTGACATTCGAGAACATGTCATGAAATTTTTTGATGTCAGATGTAAATTGGCTGACATGGGAATAGAAATGAATGACGATTTGATTTCGATTATGCTGCTGTACAGTTTACCATCTAGTTTCGAGAACTTTAGATGTGCTATAGAGTCTAGAGATACGTTGCCAGATCCGGAAACGCTTAAAATAAAGATTTTGGAGGAAGGAAATTCTCGTCGTCAGAATGAAAATGTGGATAAAGCATTTCATGTAAAAGAGAAGAAGTCTTTTAAACCAAAGAGCGGTACAGTCGACGCGGATTCGAAATTCAAGTACAAATGTTTTAAATGTCATCAGCACGGTCATAGGGCTTCTGAATGTAATATGAAGAAAAAGAATAAATGCCAAGAAACTTCTAAGTTTGTGTCAACAGACAGTACTACTTCTGATATTTTTGATTCCGATTTTATAACTTTCAATTGTTTTTCAGATGATAAGGCTGCAAGCAACGAGAGTGGGAATTGGATCATTGATAGTGGGTGTACGTCTCATCTGTGTAACGACGCAAGTAAATTTGGTGATACGATGTTACCCATGTCGTTGAAGCTAAATTTGGCAACAAATAATAGTACAAACGTACGAGGCAAAGGTACGGTAAGATTGTTTACATGTAATAATGGTTCTAAAACTGTTGTTCAATTGCCCAATACGCTTTACGTTCCGGATTTGCGATGTAACCTGATTTCAGTTGCAAAAATTACGGATCAAGGCTATAGTGTTACGTTTAGAGGTAATGCGGCTAGTGTAAAAGATAGTCATGGTAACACGAAGCTGATCGCAAATCGTAAGAGTAATTTATATTACGTTGAGGAACAACATCGTGAAACAGTATCGGCGATTTCCGAGAAACAGGTCGATGTGTGGTTGTGGCATGAACGGTTAGGACATTTGAATGCAAAAGATCTTATAAAACTTTTAAATAAATCTGGTGTAAGTGTAAAGATGTCAGATGCTGTAAAGTTGTACGATTGCAATGTTTGTATGAGTGGGAAAATGAGTGCATTACCATTTTCGAAATCAGAAGGCCCTTGTGATGAGAAATTGAAGATTGTTTATTCTGATGTTGTTGGACCGATGCGACATGAAGCCATAGGCGGAGCGAAGTACTTTGTCACATTCATCGACGACCATTCAAGATGGTGTGAAGTATATTTGTTGAGTAAGAAAAGTGAAGTTCTTACTGTATTCAAAATATACAAGAATTATGTCGAGAATTTGACAGGTAATAAAATAAAATATCTCCAGACAGATGGCGGTGGCGAATATTGTAACCATGATTTCGATGAATTCTTGAAAAAGGAAGGTATATCTCGAAGGCTGACCTGTCCTCGAACCCCAGAACAGAACGGCATAGCTGAGAGAAAAAACCGTACGTTGGTAGAAATGGCGAGATGTATGCTGATTTCATCAGCTCTTTCACCAGGATTTTGGGCAGATGCTGTCGTAACAGCATGTCATGTCAGAAATCGATGTCCTACGCGCAGTCTTGGAGGAGACACACCTTTTGAGAAATGGTACGGACGACCTGCGAAGATAAATTATCTAGAAAGGTTTGGATCGAAGGTGCACGTATTGGACAAAGAACTGGGAAAAGATAAATTTGCTCCACGCAGTACAGAAGGAATTTTCGTCGGATACCCAAGAGATCGAAAAGGTTACAGAATATGGTTGCCACAGCAACGAAGAATAGTAATCTCACGAGATGTGAAATTTCATAAAATTGACCGAGATGTAAAATTTCATAAAATTGACCGAGATTGTGTTGGATGTTCTAGTAAAATTGAACAAATGGAATCAAATGTACAACCAAAGTCAGTTGAAATTGAATTTCATTCGAAGAAGACACCTGAACCTGACTGTCAGCCAGTCGTAGAACCCGAAGTCATTCCAGGACCATCGTATCATGATCATCAGGCAAATGACGTTCACGATGATGAATCGGGGGGAATGAAGAGAGGTCCAGGTCGACCGCGAACAGAGCGAGGTCATGTCGGACGCCCAAGAAAAATTTACCAAATGATACCCAACACGCAACCGGAGCCAATTGCGACTGTAGAAGATAATAGTGATTCTATCGAAGAATTTACGGACTGTCAAGATTTTGTTGGAGTCGCAGAAGTGACATTAAAACAAGCTTTGTCAAGTAATGAAAGTAAAGGATGGAAAGATGCTATCTTATCGGAAGTAAGGAGCTTAGTCAAAAATGACACATGGGAGATAGTAAACAAACCCATGAACCGTGATATTGTAGGCTGTCGATATGTTTTGACAACCAAGCTGAATGTCGACAAGACTGAGAAGAAAAAGGCGAGACTTGTAGCAAAAGGCTTTAGCCAGCGGTATGGTATTGATTACCACAATACGTTTGCTCCAGTTGTCAGGCTTGACACAGTAAGACTGTTAGCTGCACTTGCAGTTGAGCTAGACCTAGAAATTCATCAGTTGGACATTAATACGGCGTACTTAAATGGTTTGTTAGAAGAAAATATCTACATGAAGGTGCCAGAACTTTTAGAAGAATGTTTACTTAAATTAATAGAGACAGAAGCAGAAGGTTCTGATGTTTATCAACGAGCTGTGAAAATGTTGGACGATTTAAAGGCTGGAGGTGATGTATGCAGACTGAAGAGGTCGTTATATGGGCTCAAACAAGCTGGTCGTCAGTGGAACATACGACTCGATGAACAACTAAAACGTATGGGACTGCAACAATCGTTGAATGAACCGTGTCTTTATTTTAAGGATATTAGTTTTGATATAAAACTCTTTGTTTTGATCTATGTTGATGATATCCAAATCGCATGCCAGAAAAGAGAATTTATTGAAGAATTTAAAAAGTCACTGGCCACCGAGTTTGAATTAAAAGACTATGGAGTTGTCAAATACATGCTGGGTATAGAGTTTGACAAATGTAAAGATGGCATTAGATTGTCACAACGAAAATATATTTCGGATTTATTGACGAAATATGGTATGAATAATTGTAAATACTCCGTTTCTACGCCAATGGAAGTGAATTGTAAGTTTTCTCAAAGCGATGACAAATGTGAAAAGAGTGAGCAATATCCGTTTAGAGAACTGATAGGAGCTCTTAATTATTTATCAACAGGGACAAGACCCGATATTACTAATAGTATCGCAAAATTGTCGCAGTTTCTTAATTCTTCAAACGAGGAATGTTGGAAGGCCGCAAAGCGTGTGCTGCGTTATCTGAAACGAACGATAGAATACGGACTTGTTTTCAAGAAAACAGGCAAGTCTTTACAAGGGTATTCTGATTCAGATTGGGGAGGATGTTTATTGGATAGACGTTCTTATTCTGGTTATGTTTTCATGTTAGGTGGTGGATGTATATCGTGGAAATCACAGAAACAGAAGTGTGTTGCGACATCCACGTGTGAAGCTGAATATGTGAGCTTGTCATCAGCGATGAAGGAAGCCGTTTATCTCAACAGTTTACTAACTGAAATTGGGTTAAGTAAGTTTGCACAGTTAACCTTACATGTAGACAATCAGGGGGCGATGTGTCTTGCCAATGATCCAATGTTCCATTCTCGTAGCAAGCACATAGATATAAGGCACCATTTTATAAGAAGTATTTTAAAGGACAACAAGAGTATAGAATTGTCGTACTTACCTACAGATTCTATGCTCGCTGATATATTAACGAAAGCTTTGCCTAGAGTTAAGCACTATAAGTGCATGTCTGGTTTAGGCATTACTTGTTAATAGTTTATTTTGCTAAAGTTGTTGTTCCTTTGTTATACTTTCTTTGAAAGCCCTTTTGTTTAATACATGGTTTTTTATTTTATATGAATATGCATATTAAAGGGCGTATTGGAATAGGTTGTATTATGCCTATTTTGATAAATAAAAAAAATATATTAACGTATGTCATATTTGGTTTAGATTCGTTTTGTTGACATACGTGCTTTTCTTCTTGTATGGATCTCCATTAAAAGGCTCTCATAAGACAAGTTGTTATTTCACTGTTCTTCTTCCCACGTTGTGGAAAGCTGCTCCCCAACAGTCTCAAGTACCTATGTAAAAGACGGCATCATATCGCATGGAGACCTAAATCAAAGCAAGGACAAGTCAGTAAACATGGCCGGACATATGACAAACAAAGGTTACTAGTAAAAGTATGTAGTTAGGTCAAGTCAAGTGAAAAAAAATAGGAAGAAAGCCACGTTATTTTGGTTGACCTTTGTTGTCGTAAATTAGTTGTCAGTTATAATTTAGTCAAAGATTTAAAGAATAAAAAGTGTATCCAAATAAGAAACAGGTGAAAAAAGGCCAGCTTCTCCGCGCGTTAATTGAGATTGCCGCTAATTACGAGCAATGTAAAAATGGGAACGGTTGAAATTAAAATGATTTAAAATTAAATATGCTTCAAAAATGCGCGTTTCAAAAATATCAGTCAGCTTACAAACCGGGTGTGGCCTGTAACACTAGCAAATAATTAAAACAAAGATCATACTCGCCAAACTGAATAACATTTGTTCAGCGAGTTTTGAAAATAATAAGTTTATTTTTATTTTTATTGCACTAAGTTTATTCGCAGCAGCAATGTGAAGCAAAATGTTTGATGTTTGTAGCGTGACAGGCGACTTTAGTTGGGTTCTAGGATGGTGTACATTAATTACAGTATGTAATTTATATGAAAACGGGAAAATCTAAAGACTCCATTATTTTAGAAAGTTGCTGAACTAATGTTGTTTAGTTTGACGAGTACAATCTATATGTTTTAAATATTAGCTCGTATTACAGGCCACACCCGGTATAATAATGGGTTGTTTTTTTCATGCGGAGAGTTACCGAACCGAGGAAATGCAAGGAATTAACATACTGCTGCAGCTGTTATTCACATAGGGGAAGGGGGGAGGGGGGGGGGTTGAAATCAGATAAGGGGTGAAAGCAGATAGCATGATATTTCACATTTCTGCTATCGGTGTCTTGTTCAGACACGTCGACGGGCAGCACGGGCAGAGGCCGCTTAGTGCCCGTGCAAATGGTGTCCAGAGAAGAGCGATGTGTTTCGTTGCCGTTGACAAAAAAAGTAAACAAAGGTAAGTCATGTAATATTTCAACTTTTTTAACACGTATCAAATCAATATCGATGTAATAATATGCATGTTAATGATTTACATCCAAATAGTGACTACTTGAGTAATGATTTCCGATTTTGTTCCTCAATTTGACCATTAAATTATTGCATTTTTTTCATTTGCGAAATTAAGACAGTTGGTTTGAAGTAGATGGGGTAAAATCGTATATCCCCTTTTCCCCCTAAAATTCACTATGTTACTGATTTATAATTCGTTTATTTTTGCATCTTACCGACAAGTGTAAAAATGCCGCGAAATTACGTCAAGCAATCTAACAGACTAAAATGATTTGAAAGTGACATGCTTTTAGCAATTAATTCAGTGATAAAATGCAGAATGGGATATTTACGAGCTGCTGATACGTAGAATGTACCATCAGCCAAATATTGGTCTATCACCCTAAAGTTGATGATCGTTTGCATTTCATAAAACAATAATGCCAATAGACGTGCCTATCAACTTGAAAGCTCGACTTTAGCGACATATTCATTTGATAGGATTTTGTTTAATTTTTTTTAAACAAAAACCTAGCAATTGATAGACCACTTATTTGGCTCATGGTACCATAATCACCACTGACAATCACAGAAGAAAAGTAAAGGTACGCGAAAGGGAATGTTTCGGAAATGTCCATGTACCTACATCAAAATTTGTTTTTACCGATGAATTAGAAAACTTGCGTGTCAGACATGTAAAAACAATGGAAGCCCGCCATTTCAATCTAATAAAAACTAACGTTTGGCCTACCAATTTGCTGAATTCAATACACGGTTTGACCCAGAAAGGTTGCACTTGGTATACTCATCAGGAATTATTGTTTTTTGTATGTGATGCTGCAAATAATCAGTATCTGTATTCATCCCACCATTAAAATTATGTTATCTGGTTTTATCCTAATTCAAAGGGTGAAATCGGATTTACTAAATTTTAGCTAATGTTGACTAATCTCTTAAATATCTTGATCTCTTTAAGTTTGAGCTAGATTAGTCTATTTTTAGTTGAGTTTGGTGTTAGATATTACAGAAATATCTACGTATAACAATTAAAAATATATTTTTTTCTCTACTATCTGGTGTTACCCCCCCTTCCCCTACTCGCACTAGTTTGCAAGTTCCTCATTTTTAAACTCGTAAAGATGGCGAATAGAGTGGTTGCTCCACAGAAGAAGCATCGGGCTTGTTTCGTGTCCTACTTACAGTTTATCGTCACAAAAAAGCCTATACATTACAAGAGGATGAAACATGAGCCTTTACCTCCAACTTTGTATAATATATTTAAATAGCTGACCGCTTTTTGCTCAAGGGCCTTAATTACTAACAAAGACTCGAAACATGATGGATGAACAAGACAAATATATTTGGACGACAATGATCGCTCAATCACTAGGAAGATGTGTTTTAATTTGCGCTTATAACGATGTATCAACATGATTGATTTGTATGAATACAATATTTCGTTAAGATGGTAGATATTCCGAGACTTATTTTTTTGTAATAAAAATACATATTATAGGGTTTGTTAGCCTGCAACACAGGTGGAAACTTACACTTTTTCAAAAGCTCCAAATCTTCCCGTAAAATTTTACTTTTGTTAGACGTCGTCGACAAAATACATCAAACCACTCTTGTGCCGTAAAATTTATTATTCTCTTCAAATTATTCAACTAATCTTCCAAAAGCAATCTCGTTTCCGTGAGTCCTCAAGGCGTAAGGCAAAGCGAAAATTCGCAATAATGCGATAATATCAAGTCAATGATCCGTCTCATTTCCTGAGGGATCCTGCGATAGCATCACTTGCAAAACGCCGGTGTTTTGTTTCTCCAGTGACTTGTTTCCATTTAAATATATTTTGTACTGATGAGTTGTGCAACACGTCGAATTACAATTCAATTCTCTCAAATATGATCGGAATTTTTTGCTTTCCATTTAAAACTACACAGAATACGGGCAGTGCCTAATTTTAGCTGTTGTTAATTACAAAAAAAACACTTCCCTTACTTAGGAATAAAATAAATGTACCTTCCGAAATATTTACCTATACTTAATTATAGGTATCTTTTCCTGCTTTGCATACTTTTTAAATTTCAATCAATTGCAAGTAAAATCAGAAGACTATAGAATAATTTCGTAAAGCCAAGCCAAACAACATGACTTTTATCACAGTGCATGCGTGAGTCGTCTGATGGGACGAGTTTATAATATACGATAATGCTGTAATCTGTTATTGAGTTTTTCTTTTCCCGTACATTGTTTGAGAAAAGGATTAAAATATTCCTCGACGGAAATATGAATAATATGATCGCAATTAACGTTCAACGATTTAACGTTACTTTTAGTATTTTTTACCGGTATAAAAAATTCAACGTTATAAGCAGTTCACATGAAGTTAACGTTAATTCAAAAGTATCGTTAAAAGATTACTTCTCACTTTTACATTATAGCGGTATCCCTGGTCATCATTCTGCTAAATCAGAACATAAGTTTATGCTATTAAGGGGCTGTTTCACCATCCATTGATTAGTCTTAACTTACGGTTAAATGTGATGCCGTCTCCGTCTATTCGAACAAAACACAGAGAGACGGCATCACATTTAACCGTCAGTCACTACTAATCAATGGGTGGTGAAACTGCCCCTAAATCTACTCAACAACGATATATAATTAAACTACTTCACGGATTGTATCATGCATTCACAATTATAATTTTGAACTCAGCGTTTTGAGTCCATTTCAAGACTCATGGTCACGGAAAAAACAAAAACATAGATGCCCGAATATTAACGAGGCCGACAATCCCTGTTCGCGGACGAGGCTTGTATAGTACAGAGCTTTTCTCAAATAAATCCAAGGAAAATAATACTATGTCACTTGATGATGAACTCATAACGGAAACAATAACACTTATTTCAATTAAAAACCACTCGTTTTAGGTACCTTATACGGTTTTTTTTTATTTTTCTATTCTCGCTAAAATTCTCCTTTTTCGGTTATTTTTTTAAGCTGTTCCGGCACCAAATCTGGCGATGATTTTATTTATTAAAAAATGACTGTAACCTTATTAATTTTGTATTTTAATAAATTATTGGTAATAAATGCCAATCTTTGTTTTTTATATTGAATGCCTAATTTAATCTAGTCATAAGAGATTAAAAAGTAAATACACATTCACTTATATATGTTTTTCTTAATAATCTGTATGCCATAGATAGTCAATAAAGGATATAAAACCCACTGAAACAAAAGACAATCTCTTTGCTGGCCATAGCCAGCAATACGAGTAAGTGTTGTATGAATCCAATAATTTGAAAAATTAGAACGAATGTTCAATATGTGCTATACAAAGACTTACTTTGCGTTCCGTCATCACGAAGTTTTGAATTCCTACTTATATTATAAATGCGAAAGCTTGTGGGCGTGTGAGTATTGTGTATGTTTGTTACTCCTTCACGCTAAAACGGCTTGACGCATTTGGATGAAATTTGGTACGTAGATAGCTGGACGTCTAGAATAACACAGAGGCTACTTTTTATCCCGATATTCCCACGGGATAGCGATAAAATTTCGAAATAACAACCGCTGCGCTTACAGTCATGAAATTTAGTGTGATTTTATCTATGTATGATTTTGAGCTATGTATAATTTGGCTTTGTGGGTAATTTTATCTAATAATAGACTCTGAATAACTACTAATTGGGAACAAATTTAAACAGAAACAACCTCTTCGGGAAACTACCTACACGGGTTGGTTTTCTCCTCACTGAGCTCGCCCAGCCCTTGTAAATAACATTTCATCATTCTCAACAAGTGTTTAAATGATATTTGAGCAACAAAAGGTAAATAAGAATATATCTAGCTAGGTCAAACAATTGCTGAAAATAAATAATTCTGTATGTGTTCGAAACCAATTCAAGAAAATGAAAAAAAAAAGTCAAGTCATCGAACAAAGTCAAAAGTCAGGTCATCGAACATTCTTAATAACAAATTTCAAAAACGTATTCTAATGTATCTAATCTTGAATTATGCCTATATTTATTTATTTTGGGGATCTCGAAAATGGTTACGATAAAATTTGTTCGTAAGGTTTTTCAGGGGCGAACAATCGATCTAGCTTAATCTTATTTTTGGGAAAACGCTCGTATTCAAATTTCAGCAAAAAAACTTCAAAGCTCAGTTGCCTAGTTACTATCATGTCTAAGAAAGACAGCTGTTACCATACGATGTACCATGTATTACTGATAAAATTCAATCGTAAAGTATTTTTAGCAGTGTAATGTTGGGAAATCAGTGTCTTGCGAATTTATTTCACACACAAAGTTTTAATGGAAACAAAAAACACGGTGTGGAAGGATAATGTTTCATTCGATTGGTGAATTTGTATTGCTCTTAATTATATTTGAGTCTACTGGCATTACACGTGCGACTCTGAGTGATTTACGCGTACCTTTAGAAAGTTAGCTTTCGGCGACTAATCAATGGCAAAAGGCATGAATAATGTCTATCATTTGAGTAACGGGTCGGTAGTGTTTCGAATAATTAATTTTCGGGGTGTGCACGGTTGTGTTGGTCTCTCAGCGAGCTCGGCTGCCGCCTGGGCGCATGCGTCGTGCGGCCCGACTCGAGGCGAATCGGTTAGGGCGTACACATTTTTTCCCTCTAGGACTTGAGTCTTGTAACCTGCTTACGAGTCATTAATACATCTGTTAAAAATCTAGTTTCAAATCAACCGTACAACGGTTTTGGTTTTCGGTAGTCATACAAACGACTGAGCTTAGTTTAAAAAACGTTAATTAAGTCAAAATAAGCATGGAAGTTTAATAAACTTACAATTATTTTTCGTCTACATTTACTACATATTGCTTGTGTTTCATTTTCTTAAAGTAATATTTAACAATGTAGTGCTACGATTTTAATAGTACCTACTGTTACTGAAAATTATTAGGTAGGTAAATAAGAATATTAATCTAGCTAGGTCAAACAATTGCTGAAAATAAAGCAATGAAATAAAAATTAAATTAAATTATTTCGTTAAAAAACTTAAAAATACTTATTATCATTTAAAAAATACATGGCCACCCTAACTGCAGCCTCCAGAACCCGAGGAGGTTTGATATTGACCTATACGTATTACGAGTACTCTCACCATGCTCTCTTTCAGGCTGTGCGAGCGAGATGGCTACATTTCTGCCTGAAAATTGTACAAGCAAGAAAGAGCAAGGTATATCAGGGTAGCCAGCCAGGTCTTGCTCAGTCCAGTATATTGTGAACGACGGCGTGTTGCAGTCCTACGTGGAGGTGGCATTGTGAAAATCAGAACGCGTACACAAAATCTAATGAGCTCAAAACTTGTTTATGCAATATCGTTGTGTGACTAAGGAAGTATTACTGGTGAAGTGATTAAAAAACGCTAGTGCGCATTATCATTCGACTGATACTATTTTGACGCCGGTATTTGTGTGAAAGGACGTAATATTAGTGTTGGTGGAAACTCCATAATTTTTTCACGAGTCACTAGTTTGCGTTCCCCAAGGAGACATTCTGGAAATGTGAGTATATTTGAATGTTTTATTAAACATTTTCTTTTATTTTCGGCGCCAATGTTAAGTTCTGAATTATGTTTTCCTCGGTTGTTTTATACTAAAGCTTTTCTTGCGAATAACCTCTGCAGAATGCGAATATTAATGGTATTTTAAACATGGCTCGCGCATACCTTAATTATTTGTGCGAATTGAATATAACATTTTAGCATGACTTACGATTGCATTTTATTTACCTTCCACTTTTCTTGGTATATTATTTTTATCAAAGAGTATTGTTAATGTTTTGATGACTATCGATAACAAAATAAATAAACCCATCATTGTCCTTTTTCCTTGCCTACATTGATTTGACCTTATTTTCTTAAAATATTCTCTAATTTCCTCGTTACTTTTTTTTTAGTAGATAATAAAAACCAAAATGATGTGATGTTTTATATGAGAAGTTAATATTTTTTTTCTACTGACTTGACTGACTAACTGAATAAGCTCAGGTTAATAAGCCTGTATGATTAATTAATCAAAAATTAAAGTAAAAAAGGGCCTTTATAGTAACTGTACAGTTGACATTTTAATTTTATATTTTTATAAATTCAAATTAAGGATGCCTCCCTAGGCATCTGGATCCCTATCCAGAAGCTCAATTTATCGCGTTTCGAACGAGTTTACTTCATTTCCCAATCTACAATCAAGTAGACCGCTACGTTAACGCCATTTTTAAACGGCGCAGGTGATATTTTAAACCGGTAAAATGCATTTCGATAAACGTATAAAAAAAAACTATACCTACATGGAAATCCATGAGCCTTTGACCATTAAATATGTAGCGTGGGATTAAATATCAGCTCCAAGAGCCGGCTTGATTCCGACGCCAATGAAATTCCGTGTGTTTCATATGAGGGGTGAATGAAACAGACAGGGTAATCCGCCCACAATTTTAATCAGACATTATATACCCACGTTCCATTACCAGAGTAGGCAAAGACCAGTAACGTTAATTTGAACCGGTACTTTCATACCTTGATTGCCTCTTTCAATCTCGTCGACTTTATGAATGTAAATAAAATATAAGTAACTACGTTGTTGTCTTTAGACTAACGAAGCCTCCGCCGAAGGTAAACGCTTCAACAATCCTATGTAAGTTCAATTTTGCATTTGTTTAGTCTTTTTAGATAGGGTAGCAACAATAAACAATACAGGTACAAAAATACAAATCGAAAAAACAATACCACTCCTTGCAGTCGGGTAATAAGTCAAAAGTTTGGCAAATTTAAATGTTAAAGGGTTACAAAAGGTACAAGCATTACATTGTGTCTATTTAACGTCAGCGTAATTGCTCTTCTTCATCGCCAGGTACAGTCAAGGATACTGTAGGGTGACGGCACTAGTCATGGACAAGGAACCAATAATGGAATATTTTTCCGCTAACCCAATATTAAGAAACGGACGCTGCTTTTTCTAAAACTAATAACACTTATGTGCAGATAACTGATAATCATAACTGGTAAAGTTCATGAATGGCGAGCTATATGGCTTTGAATCCTTGCTGCCCATTACTGGATACCTACTGTGCGTAACATGTCCATGATTGATGCCGTCACCCTATTAGGTACAGTCGAGGTCAAAAATATCTACACAGCCATAGCGATCGACTTTATTTATGGTTAGTGGCATAACGCTGTGCAGATATTTTTGACGTCTTGGTAACGTATATATATGTTTTATGACCTTGACTGTGCCTACCAGGGTGCCCTAAGCCCTTCCATAATAAATTTCACGTTGATTTCTTTGAAAAATGTACGGAATATTAAGATGACATTCGTAACTATTTGGGAGGAACCCTGGTACGCGATTTATTTTCTTCGGCTATTCGAAGGTATTATGTCTATATAGTGCCTAGTGCAAGCAATCTAATATCCAATACTTTAACAGAATTGTGATTGGGCACTTATATTGTGGGTATTAGCACAACTTTTTTTCTTCTATGAAAAACAAGTAAGTTTTAGGTACGTAGGTACTGTGCCACGTAATGACTAGGTAAATATTCCTGTGTCCGGTTTGATAGCAGCGCTACATTGGTGTGGTCTATTTTTTTTCAAACCATTTATATTAAATATGCAATCTATTGATTAATTCCTCCATGCTGTCACATCAATACGACTTCGTTTAATCAGGCACCTTTACAGTGTATTCTGTACAAAAAAAAATCGTAATCTAATAGCAATTGAATGCAGTAAAGATCTAGATTTGGTAAATAAATACAATTTGTTAATACATTAATAAAATTCTTGCCAACACATTAATTTGTATGTTAAACGAAATCTTGAGAAATGAGACGAGTGTTTTACTCCTAAACGGAATCAAAATATAGTACATTGTTGTAAAGGCTGGACAGTAAACAATAAATGAAGGAGTTAGTTTGAACGCCGACCCGAAGGGGAGGCCTTCGGTAGATAATATGAGTTCATCTATTGCACAAATAAATCTATCTTGATGAAACTTAACTACGACTTCTATACGATACGAACATCTTTTTAAGAATTACGTAGTAGCACCCCTGATTGTCACTTTTTTCGAGTCGTCTACCATAGATAATGCTAAGCTATTTAATTATTCCAGCATGTTTAAAAAACATTTACTAAAATTATTGCAAAACAATTTGATACAAATTTAAAATATAAAAATAACGAAGTTTCCTGATGCGTAGAAAAAATGTATGGTGTAAAATTGGGTTGTAGTTAAGTTTTAAAGATGTAAATAAAACTTTGGGTGACTTGAAACCTCTTTAGTCTGAAATGACGTACTTACTACCTAATTACTTTCTAAAACTAAAGTCATAACTCCCTTGAGAAGAAAAACTATACGTAAATCAATAATTCCCGCGGGAATAATTGAGCCCATTGTCCTTTAGTATCATTGACGAGCAAGTGTGATGAAAAATAAATATCACGGGGCAATTGACACCATTGACCTAGTACCAATCTACTTAAGCAAAGCTTGTACTGTGGGCATCACTCGCCTATATTAAGTGAAATAAAACCAAGAGAACCTCACGTCTTCAATCGAGTATAGCTCGACATGTTTCGGTGGCGTGTGCTCCCAGAGGAAGGGCTACCTACGAATTAGCCCGAAACAATAATAATAATATTGATAATATCCTCAAAATATTTAGAATCGAACAAAACCTAATATACCTATTTTTTTAAATAACGTATAACACTTAATTATCTCAAAAACAACAGCCAAAAGAATGAAGGTGGACACAACCACTACACGGTGCTTTTGCATCTTTTCACAATGGAAAAAAATATTTAGCTAAAAGCTTGAAATATTATTTACCATGAGCAAACATGCAAACATTTTACTCAAACTAATTAAAAAAAAAAATGATTCTACTAAACGACCAAAGTCCGCAGTTAGATTATCAGGAGATATTGGACACGTATTTTTTCTTATGTCAATCACATGACAAAGATGAAGGTGACAAGGTTCGGGAGTGGGAGGTCACACCGTACTAAAAAGAGTCCCACGGCGTGACGTCAGGTGAAGCTTTAAAGGGCTATACCTTCATCATTTTTTGTTTTATTAACCCCCGACGCAAAAAAAGGGTAACAGGGGTTATAAGTTTTACCGCTATGTGTGTTTGTGTGTCTGTCTGTGGTACCGTAGCTCTTAAACGGGTGGGCCGATTTGAATGGTTTTTATTTATTTATTTAAAAGCAGTTTTCCTAGCGATGGTTTTAGATATGCTTCATTAAAATCGGTTTAGCTGTTTCTGAGATATTGAACTTTGAAGTGACCGATGTCGGGTTTTTTGAGTTTGGGATTTCTTTCATTGATAAAAGACTACGGACTAATTCGATTTCTTTAGGATTCCTAGCCTATTGTATGAGTTTTTATAAAACACATGAAAATAATAGTTTACATTGTGTGACCGATGTACAAAATTATCCCATAAAGGGATCTCTTTCAGTTCACCATTCACTCCAACCTTTAATATTCATCCTTTTTATCCCCCGACGCAAAAAGAGGGGTGTTATAAGTTTGACCGCTATGTGTGGCTGTCTGTCTGTCTGTGGCACCAAAGCTCTTAAACGTGTGGACCGATTTGAATGCGGTTTTTGTTAAATTGAAAGCAGGTTTTCTAGCGATGGTTCTTAGACATGTTTTATCAATACGGTTCAGCCGTTTTTGAGATATTGAACTTTGAAGTGACAAAGTCAGAGGTTTTCCAACTTTTTGTTGGTTAGTTTATCAGTCTTAAAATCAAAAACAAAACGGTAATGTTTAAGTAATAAGTAGTGACTGGGTTCTACCGAGTGTCAGCTACGAACTTGTCAAGGTATAATCTTTACGACGCTACATTCGACTGAGTTTAAAATAAGACCTTTAGTTAGGCCTTTGTTATGACCTACTAAAGAAAAGGTTAGACGTGCAAACCTACATACTTTGGTCCATCAATATGGTAAATAATGATGGATCATATTCTGTTCATACAACACGGCGGCAAGGCTACACGTGCAATATTTAACACGTCAGTAGTACTACTACAACGTGTTTCGTGGAGTTCAGATGCATAATCGATATGGAAAAACTAAAGCTTATCTGGCTAATATTTTTGCATTTGGTTTTACAAAAAGAATTAAAACAGAGCATCAAACTAAATTTAGCTTCAAATAATAAAAAAAAACATTACGCTAAGCTGCTTTGACATTACGTTATTTAGAATGACCTCTTTCAAAAGCGCAGTCGCCATCGTAGCTGCTGTCGCGATGCGTACTAAAACATATCGCACGCAGTATTTATTATACGTGTAGTCTAGTATATTGACAGATGACAATATTTGTTCTAAGCTGTCATTATAGAATCCACAAAACTATAAAGATTTCCGTAATAAATATTGTCTTTCATCAATACCTAGACTAGATGATCAATAAATATGACAATAAATGTTAGTAGATCACAGTAATTATTGTACGTCTAGACTTCGCCTAAGTAGTTGGATTACAAGGAACTACTACTGCGAAAATATTGATTTTCTTACCTTATTCCAATATCATAAGTAGATACATTATGTATCTAGTCGACTGTAGGTATTGTAGCATTCTAGTAGCATCTGAATGCTTAGATCCAATATCAAGGAATATTTGAAATGATCTTACCCACAATTCCTTATTCTTGTTACTATACACAAGTGTAGCTTTTAATTTACTTCGTTAAGGTGTGGCCAACATTTGGGTTAGCTAACTCAAAACCTGCAGATTAAGTAACTTTTATACTAGGTTACCGAATTGCTACATAGACATCTGCAAGACATATTATCATTGTATGTAACCCACTTTTTGTCAATTTTGCGTTACAATCATGATTTTGCAAGAAATAAAATTAAGTTTTATTTAGCTCTTATCCTTGTATATCAACTCCTTTGCGTTTAAAAGTTAAGACTTGGAAAAACATTGTAAGTAAGGGTGCACTGGGGTGAATAATATAGGTACCAACTTTAGGTACGCCATAGTCTTTTTAAAAACCTTTGCATTCCTCGGCATAACTCCTTATTATACTAACATTGAATAGTTACAAAGAGGATTGTATGTCTGAATTACAACACAGTTTTCCAAACGTAATGTACTAATGTTAATTGTAATCATCGTAAGTCACTAAAAAGAGTAAAAGAAATGTACTTGTGGCAAAACAATCATAAAGTTCTTCAGTTTTAGCTTTGTAGATTATAATGTACCTACACTGCGGTTTTGTACCAAAACTTAACATTTTTTTTTGCCTTTGATGTGCGGCCCTGTAAAGTTAATAAAAAATATTTACTCCTTGCTGGTATCCTTGATGTAAGCAACTCAATATTGTCTGAGAGCCAGCAATAATAGTTAATAGTGCTTACACAGTCATTACATGAGATCTATAAAGTAATTTTAATTAAGTGTAGTTTTAATGGTGCTAACGATAGCGATTAAACGCCTCACAAATTAATTTTCGGCCAAATTCGCACTTGTACTAACAGAAAACACGTCCGGAGTCCCAACCCACCCGCTGCGAGCACCATCCTTGTAATGAGAGAAATATCTAATTGGGTCAAATCGCCCCTTTGTTAACCCTTCATCCACACTGAATGCTGGGACAATGGGTGCGCCACCAGTGCTTAAGTAATTTTAAATGGCCCAACAGCATGCCCTATTTTACGCCAGTAAGAAAATTTGGACTCAGTTAATTTCGTCCCTCAAGAGTCGAGCGCAAAACTGTTCAGTTTGTGCAACATAGAACAGCTAAATATCAGTATTAAAAAAAATAGTAAACTCAAAAGAAAAACGCGGAACTGTTATAAGATAAATTTATTATCTGTCCGTCAGTTCGTCTGCCAAAACTGTCTACACATCGTGCATACAAAGACGTATTAGTATTAGTTAAAAATTAAGAAATTTTGGAAATACATTAAGTCCAGGAGTACATTTATTTGGAAATTGTCTTTGCGTGGGATAGTTTCTTTTACTAACAGGTAAAGATAAAGAGGTTGTACGACGCTTTTGGTCCATAAAGGAGCTATTAAAATGTAAGCTTCTATTGTCACTCAAGTGTCATCTAGTTGACATGTGCATAGTGCATACCTACTATCCGTCTTATTCTACGATGCTGAAACATCGGTCCTCGACTGAGATTCAGAAGTGCGATTTGATAATTTGCCAAACAGCTATGGAATGCAGCATTTTGGGTTTGGGTCCACAACACCACTCCGCTCCAAAGTTATAACATCGCAGATGTAGACAAAATTACCACCAGGATTAATTTGGGTTTGACCTTGGCATGCACCCAGAGAGGTCAGCATGCGTTACCACTCAGTACCTAGATGTCCAAAGATGGCCATTGGCGCCGCGGCAATCCGAGACAGAGATGGTTGGATGACCTATTTAGATGCGGTTTCGAGCGATGGTAAGACATACAATTCATTGGCAGAAAGGGCGAGCTAACCTCAGAGCGAACCTGGCTACGTTTCGGGGACCTCTTTGGGGAAACCGAGGGTTTTGTGTGTGCAATTGCTGACGAAGTTATCATGACGAACAACTACCCGAGGTATATCCTGAAGGACGGTACGGTCGACATTTGTCGGGCATACCACCGTCCTGGGGAGTCACTCAGGCATATTATCTCTGGTTGTTCTCATCTTGCTAACGGTGAGTATTTGCATAGACATAACTTAGTAGCCAGGATTATCCACCAGCAACTTGCTCTTCGATACGGCCTTGTAGACTCTGAGGTGCCGTATTATAGGTATGTCCCTGCGCCAGTTCTCGACAATAGTCGTGCCACGCTCTATTAGGATCGATCTGTCATCACGGACAGGACTATTGTAGCCAATAAACCTGATATCGTGCTGACAGATCGATCAAACCGCCAGGCAGTGCTCGTCGACATCACCATCCCACATGACGAGAACCTCGTGAAGGCCGAGAAGGACAAACTCAGCAAGTACCTCGACTTGGCTCACGAGGTGACTGCTATGTGGGATGTTGACTCGACGATCATTGTCCCGATAGTCGTTTCGGCAAACGGCCTGATAGCGAAGAGTCTCGACCAACATCTCAAGAGACTCTCGCTAGATGGCTGGATCAAGGGCCAGATACAGAAGGCGGTACTTCTGGACACGGCACGCATCGTCCGGAGGTTCCTCACTGCGGCCCTGACCACCCGTAGTTTGGGCCCTGCCCCGTTACCGGCGGCAAACTAGGTTAGGTCTTTTATTTTTATTTTGTATGTACTTTTCTGTATTTTACTTCTTAGAACTATTATAAAAACCTAATCCTAAGAATAAAAAATAAATAAAGAGAATATAATTATTTTAATAATTATTATTATAATTATTATTTTATTTTCAGACCAGGTACATACAAATTACAAAATTAAAGTACAATAAAATAAAGAAAACAGTATCAGTAGAAACTTAAAACTAAACTAAAATAAAACTAGAGGTGCTAGGTGTACTATATATAAGCAACTTAACAATTGTAATCTACTCGCTAAACACTCTTTCAACAAAACTTCAAGCTAATTAGTAATTATGAAAACTTGCTAAGTAGCGGGGTTTAACAGCACAGAACAAGCAAAGAACTACATAAGTCCGCTAGTATACGAGTATTCATTTAATTTCTTATTAATTATGTTTAATCAAGGCTTCAAAATTGTGAAGTTTCAATTTCTAGTTAAATTAGATATTAACCATGATGCAGGGAGGCACCGGCTTGATTATGTTTATTTTTACTTTAGACACATGTAGTCATTTAATTGCGAAACAAATGTTTTTCTCAGCACAGCCATTCAAGATAATGAAATATTTGGAGGTTAGAACAAATTATCGCAAATAAAAACTTACCGTTTTGCACCGGTAATTTTGTGCTCATATTTATGTCAACTTTCTTATACTATCAAATAAAAAAAACCGCATTCAAATCGGTCCACCCGTTTAAGAGCTACGGTGCCACAGACAGACATACAGACACACACCAACATAGAGGTCAAACTTATAACACCTCTCTTTTTGCGTCGGGGGTTAAAATGGCAACTATATATTTTTTTCACAAATATTTTAATAATTATGAATAAAATATTTTTTTCACACCTCTCCTCCTTAAAAGTAACTTTTCCTCCCTGACGAGAGGAAGCAAAGTGCGACTTTTCTGTTCAAGGCTTTTCTAAGTCTTTTATTGCAAATGCCATTTATTGAAGTTGATAATTGTAAAGCCACGCCTTTTTCTATACTGGTTGTTCTTTAAAAATATTTAGATTTTTTTTTTCAAGTTCCTTAATGCTCGTTGTGAAAACTTGTATGAGCCACTCGGGAGCTAAATTATTTTCATATTGGACGTTAACACTTGAATCCCTCATTACGCTCAGGATTCTACTTTAGAATCCCTCGCTACGCTCAGGATTCTATTGCAGAATATTTCGCTACATTCTGGATTCAATGTACGCCCTCGCCGTGAATACACCATTTTTCTCCCTTGTGACACAAAAAAACTATTTTGCTATCTTTTTACACAACTGTTATTTTTTTTAAACGTACACGACAGTAACTTAACACACACACGAATATTTTTTAATGGTCCTCTCCATTCTGACAAGTTAGATGCGCGTAACGATGCTCGGTTCGTAAAGGCTCGTCATGTAGATCAATATATGCACTGATCGAGTGCACGGCTAACATGCGCGGAGCTCGGCAATACATCCTCCAAATATACCGATACGATTCTATTTTCCTTGAAATGTAATCTGTGCTAATCTTTAGTATAAATCACTTTACTAGTCAATTCTGTGTCGGCTTTATTGCCAATTACGTATATTCTAATATTATGTATGAAGGTGTAGGAAAAGAACAGACCCCATATATCCCAACAAAAACATTGTGTTAAGAAAAAAATATAACAAAACATTTAACCGACTACAAAAAAACCATGAAAATAATTTTCTACCAGTCTGAGGTCGGTGCCTCAGCATGAACCAGCAGGAGTGGACCTATAGTCGTCTACCTCACCTACATACTATACGAGTAATATTGGGCTTCTATCACTCCTGCTGGCTCGTGCTGAGGCACCGACTTAAGACTGTTAGAAAATTATTTTCATGGTTCTTTGTAGTCTATAATTAAGGGGCTGTTTCACCATCCATTGATTAGTGTTAACTGACGGTTAAATGTGATGCCGTCTCTATTTGTTTTGTTCGAATAGACGGAGACGGCATCACATTTAACCGTCAGTTAACACTAATCAATGGATGGTGAAACAGCCCCTAAACCTTTATTAAATATAATTACAGCTCTCAAGGTATTATGAAAGTACTATAAATAGTTTAGTTATGATATTCCTTAACCAATTTTGTAAGTTTTGTAAATTTGTGTAACTTTGCCACACCCTTATAAGGTTCTCACTAGTTCTCCTAGCTTATCAAATAAGCAGAATTCCAGCTTGCTACCACTAACGAGTCCTGCTCGACCGACATAGGTGTGATACGCTAAAATGGTTCCAGAATGGTGCGGTATGGACGACCGGTTTCAGCATGGTACGGTAGTTAGGCTTCAATCATATAAATAAAATTCCGGGACGTAATCACGCAAAGTGAAACGCTACGTATATCGTTAGGTTAACTCAATGAACTTATGTTATGGTTGTTTCTAGTACAAGTACAGCCATCAGCAGAAGTAAATGAACAGTTGTGGTGCTCACACTCTCTTATTACCCTAGAGTAGACGAGAGTCGTGTGTGAGTCGTGTCATTTTAAGTACCGTAACCGCTCTTCCACTTTGCTGCTGACTCTACAAAAACGCAAACACATCCAAGTATGTCTATGTGTATGGTTAACCTATCATAATATTTTTAAGAAAACCGGCCAAGTGCATGTCGGACACGCCCGAAATAGGTTTCCGTAGCCATTACGAAAAAATTAAGTTATATTTTTCTGAGGATTTCGTATTTTGTACGGAATATTCCAAGTTTAGGTATATTTTATACCTTAGGCTGCTATTAACTCTTAAACTGCTAATAATTCTCAAGGAAACTTAACCGTTATAGTTTTCCTTGTAAGTTTGATATACTTACTACCATCCTGATTTTTTTCAAATTTTTCCACCCACTGGTTTAGATTTTAGAGGGGGGGGGGGCGCTCGATTTTATTGAAAATTTGCACTTTAAAGTTGAATATTTTGCAAAATTATCATTAAATCGAAAAATCGTTTTAGCAACTCCGTGATGGTTTTAAAAGACCTATCCAACGATACCCTACACTAAAAGATTGGATGAGAAAAAAATCACCCCCTTTCCGTCTATGGGAGGAACTCAAAAAATATTTTTTTTTAATTTTTTATTGTACCATTTTGTCGGCATAGTTAACATATATATTCGTGCAAAATTACAGCTTTCTAGCATTGATAATCCCTGAGCAAAGCCGCGGGCGGACAGACAGACAGACAGACAGACAGACATGGCGAAAATATAAGGGTTCCGTTTTTGCCATTTTGGCTCCGGAACCCTAAAAATGATTCATCGATTTGACTAGAAAAAGATAAATACATCCTTAAATTAATTTCCATACAATAAGGTAAAAAGTCGAGTACGGAGCTAGAGGAAAGGAAACAAAAATTAGTTTATATTCTAAGTTTTTAAGTATCGAATTAATATACTACTCGTAGACCCTTGCCTTCTTGTCTGCACTTCGTCTCACACTAACTTAGCGCGATACATACCGGGATAGATATAGGTAACCAATGGATTGAACACATATAGTTCGCTCTAGTTAGTTTTTGCGCCGCGTGTCCCGCCGCATTCGTTCCGGGGTAATGGATTTCCCTTGGCTCACGTGACGACAACACACTTTCGTGCGTCACGATTTTAATACTTTCTATTTTGTATTCACAGATGGGTGAAAATTTGTGCCCGGAAAATGTATTTTCATATGTAATTTATGGCGTTTTGCGTAGCACAAAGTAATTTTACTGTATTTTTCATTAGCTACCTTAGTAGTAAGTAGGTACCTACTTACGTGTCGTGCTCGGACATAACAATAATAAAAGGTTCATCACCTTTTTTTTTGCTTTTGAACATCCATATTGCATACTTACTAATATTTTTAATACGAAAGTGTGTGTGTTTGTGTGTTTGTCCGTCTTTCACGTCGAAACGGATCGACGGATCGATGTGATAGATGATTTATGGGCTAGAGAATGACATAGGCTACTTGTTATCCCGGAATAAATGCACAATTCCCGAGGGAAGAGCGCAAGATAACAGACTTGCACGCGGGTGAAGCCGTGGGCAAAATCTTGTTATTCATAATATTAATAGCGCTCGTGATACTAAAATATCGTGAGATTTTGACATAATGAAACATTAAAATTGAATGCACGGTGTTTCAAACATACCTACTTGATTTAATTAGGTAGCTAATCTCATTTTTTTCTAGTTTTCGTTTGTTGTGAGTGTGGGCAGTAGTGTCTATTGCCAACTACGAATTCCGGACTAGACTATGCAGGTGGTAGGATCTTGTGCAAGGTCCGCCCGGATTGCTACTACCAACCATCTTATTGTTATTCAAATAGTAGGTAATTTATTATTTATTCATTTATTTATTTATTTTATTCGACTGGATGGCAAAGGAGCAAGTGGATCTCCTGATGGTAAGAGATTTTTAACATAATTGCGTGCAATGAACAGCTAATATTATTATTATTATAAACAGTGGTACGTATGTATGTATACATCTAAAACTACGTAAAACCTGTTGTAAATGTATCTTTACTTGATTGTATCTTTTGAAGTTCAACTTAATATATACCCAAGTCTGCAATTACTTGAAATTGTGAAAAAAATAAGTTTCTAAGTTCACGCACTCCTGCTTTCTTGCTCGCTAATCCTGCCGTGAAGCAGCAGTGCTTGCAAACAAAAAACAAAATTTCACATCAATGGTTAAAAAATCATGGGTTTCCTTTTATTTCTGACACTATGCTATTTAGCAAAAAATAATCCGTATGATGAAGCATTTTTTTCTTTTTTTTTAACCGACGAAAAAAACGGAGGAGGTTCTCAAGTCGACGCGTATTTATTTCTTATTCAATTTGTTTACACGGTTTTACAGCAAACCAATACACCGAGAAACCAGGTTACTTAATAAACTACTATACTATCAATTAATAACAATTATATTATAAAAAATATAATAACAATATTAACAGCAGAAACAACACTTACAAAATGACAATTATGAGTAGTTACCAAACTTATACGCGTACGGTGGTCTGCCTGTTGTCCGTCGCCTCACAAAACCTCAGACATTCTCGACAAACAGCTACCCATTTCCACTCAAAAAGGTCACATTCAGGTACAGACGCCAAGAGAGCATTCAGAAGAGTGAGTGCGCGCGGTATTGGCGCGTGTCGGCGCGACACCGTGCGCGCCGCCGGCACCGCAAGCAACGCGCCCTCCCGGGGCCGGAGCTGGACGCGGGGGACGTCAGGGACGCGCAGCCGTAGTACTGTACGAACTAGTTGGATAACGTCCGACTCTCCGCGCAACAAACGGCAGACCGTGACGAGAAGATTGTTATTTCGCCTCACCTCAAGCCCAGTAAAAATTTTGTGGGATACATATACGGATAATATCCAAATATTTTCTTGTCGAGAAACCTAAGGAAACACTTCTGTATTTTTTCTAAGAGTAAAGCATATGTGGCTTCATATGGATTCCAAATAAGAGAAGACGCCTCCAATTTACTCCGCACTAAGGCATTAAAAAGTAGTTTTATAACTCCGGGTTCATGGAAATCCCTGCAATTATGGAGCACGAAACACAGCCTTTTGTAGCAGTTACTGGCAAGTGCACGAATATGCTCATGGAAGGTAAGGCGCGTATCAAACACTACACCTAGATCCTTCATAGAGTAGACACGATCAATGACATTGTTGTCAAGGAAGTATTGCGCATGCAAAGGGGCAACTTCGCCCAAATGTACACACGCAACACTTCGTCGTATTAAACGACAGCTTGTTGACTATACTCCACTTCAACACGGAATCAATATCTTCCTGCAAGGAGAGACAGTCCGCTACATCCTTCACACCATAAATAAGCTTGAGGTCTTCAGCATACAGAAGGCACTTAGTTACTTACTTATTCTAGGTCGTTAACCATCAGGCCAAATAAGAGAGGCCCCAACACGGAACCTTGGCTGACGCCAGAACGAGTGTGATATCGTTATGAAACGAAACATCCATGTTGAACATATTGTTGAGGATCGCGTAGGTAACTGGCAAACAGATTGAGCAACTTAAGAGAAAATCCAATGTCATCAAGCTTACTTAATAGGACATCATTATCGACGCGGTCGAAAGCTTTCTCGAAGTCAAAATAAGTGACGTCGACCCAGCGTATATATATTTATGTATGACCACGCATAACTTTTTACAGAGTAGTCCGATTTTGATGATTCTTTTTTTATTGGAAAGCGTATACCCCGAGAATGGTCCCATTTAAATTTGGAAAAAATATTCCTACCCTAAGGGTTGGAAAACAGGCAATGATTGATTTTCAGTCGCTGATTGTACTGTATGACCAGGCATAACTTTTTACAGAGTAGTCTGATTTTCATAATTCTTTTTTTATTAGATAGGGTATAGCTTGAAGTTGGTATTATATACATTTGGGAAAAAAGCATAAAATAAAAATTTAACAAAAAATTGAACCGCCGAAAAAAGTGAAAAGCAAATGATAGAAGCCCATCAGGTAGACGACTATAGGTCCACTCGTCCTGGCTCGCGCTGAGGCAACGACTTCAAACTGGTACATATTTTAAGGTCAAACAAAAAAGTATTATTTTTGGCTTTTCAGTTTTTTCGGCGGTTCAATTTTTTTCTTATTAAATTAAAATACCGCTTATTTCAGTAAAATGTTCCATATACAATATTTAAGGTACTTTCCCTCCATGCGGCATAGCCGTGGGACATCCTGTATAGATTCCAAAAAAGTTACCAAAGATGGCCGAACCTCACTGTCACAAGTGTCATTGTCAATGTGACGTTCCACATGTAACCAAAATATGCACATTAATAAAAAATAGTCATAATCATATTTTTATGTTATTTAAGTGTTAAGATTATCCCAAGTTTTGCCATCTTAAAAGATGTATTATTGTTTGCTACATGGCCTTTCACCTGTTCCCACATCAACTCTATTGCATTTAACTCGCAGTGATAAGGGGTGAGTCTTGATATTGTTATATTAAGAGCAGCTGCCATTTCATCAACAGCCAGTTTCTCATTTTGGCTTTTAGTTTTTTATTAACTCCCACAACTCTAACCACACTCTCTCTCTCAACTTCTAACCATACTCACATCACACTCAACCCCCCCCCCTTCCCCTTTCCCCTTTCCTTTTGGCCTTTTTCTTGCAACCACTTGATAATTTGGCCCGTCCTCAATTTACTTGTGGGCCCATTTTCTAACTTTCTAGAGTGGTATGTACGGAGCATTGTCCATAATAATCACGGAGTTTGGCTTCAGCTTCCGCAGAATACTAGCCAGCCACTCTTCAAAATGTTCGGAGTTCATCTCATTGTGATAATCATCACATTTTTTTTTATTCAAATGACAACAAGCCTCCCTCCACATAGCCTTCGTCGCTGCCAATATGGCTGATAATTATCAGTCGTCTCCCCTTTCCTGAGGGTGCACGTAGGCCTGTTGTAAGTCCTTCTAAAAAGGTTTGCCGGGATGGTACCTCTAAAACCTGGGGATCTTGCCAAACCTTGCTCTTTGTGTAACCTGTAAACATGATAACTTTATAATTACATATTATGATCACTATCACTGATACATACATACGAGTATAATAAGATTAACACAACATTTACATTAGGAAGATACATAATTAAAAAATGATTTTAAACTACATTCCGTCCATCTTGTTGGTGGACGTCCTACGCTACGCTGTCCAACAAGATGGACAGATGACCTGGTTAAAGCTGCGGGTTCACGGTGGATGCAGGCCGCTGCCAACCGAAGCAACTGGAGGTCTGTGGGGGAGGACTATGTCCAACAGTGGACGTCCTACGGCTGAGAAGATGATGATGATGAAACTACATTTGAAAAAATTTACAATGGCCTAAAAAATATTTTAAGATAATTTCAAGGGTTCACTCAACTCACAATAATTTCATTTAATACAAATACCAATGATAACTGACTATGATAAATTATTTAATAGGTATATTGATTTGTGTGAAAACTTTTGAATAGCCAAAACCGGTAGGCAAGTCTGATACAGCAGGGTACTGGTTTTTTCTTAATAAATTATTAATATACACCTATACAATTACGTAATACGGGGTTCTTCCCTCTCTGCGGTATTGCTTGATTTTCACCAGATATCTTTTTCTCCACATTATAATATCTGCTCGGTCGATGAGGCAGCTCTGGCATTTCCGACTAGCATATTTAAAATTTAGATGCTTCAGCACCCGCCGCAGCGTAATTGGTGACAAATTTGGTAGGTCCGCATCATCATTCACAACTTGCATATTTGCATATTTGCACTACGTCAATTAAAACCTCTCGATAATTTCGTTATGGAATCCTCCTATGGGGGTGGGGGGGGGGGTTCCTCGGATAATTTTACGTGTGCAGAAAATGCTAAAGCAAGCACTCAGCATACTGGTGGGCGCCGCGTACAGGGATTCTTGCAGAGATCACTTCTATCAACAAAACATATTGACATCCATGTCATTTTTTATATTCGAGATAATACTCTACGTTAAGACTCACATTCACGAATTCAAAATAAGAGCTAATTAATCCTAGAGTTACGAAAGATTGCCTTAGCATTCTAGCTGCGGCTCCATCTAGATCCAAACTGTCAAAGAGGACTCGGAAGCCATGGGTAGAATCCTGTATAATAAGCTACCCTATGCGGTAAAAGCCATAAAGAGTGATGCTGTTTCGCCGAAGAGTGAGAGCGCTCCTGCGAGAGATAACGATATACAGCATTAAGGAGTATCTTTCCAATGACTATAGTAAGTTTGATAAAGAATAAAACATTCCTTCTTTGTAAAACTATAATTACTATAAATAAGTATTAAATATAAAATATCTATTCGAAATAAGTCATTATTATTATTGAATTATTATTATTATATGAAATTTGCAATGACGAGTCATGCCTGTTCTTTTGACATCTGTACCTATGTATATATGTTTGCATGTGTTCATTATGTAACAGTTATTGATAATAAATGATTTTGATTTTTGTAAAACCTGACAATGCTATAATGATATATTATAGCATTGTCCACGCAAACACATACTGAAATGAGTCATGAGTAATATCTGCTAATATAAGGAAGATAAATTGCTCACCTTTTCAACGGTTGGTGGCTCATTGCGATGAAAAAAATTGATGAACAATACGTCTAATAGCAGCGTAGGTAAAATCGTCAAGTTTGTCGTATACTGCAAATTTGCGGCCGGGTTTCGTGGGAGGACTCAACTTTTCATTCGTTTTGCTCTCTTTTACAATATTTCTCACTGTTTTGTCACATATGCCCAATATTTCAGCCACTTTTTTTGTACAGTCTAGTGACCAACATTTGTCCTCGGGCCATGTATTCTGGGTATATTTAGAACAGTTCAGTACCATAATTTTCTCACTGACACTCATATGACTTCTAGGACGCTTCCTTGGTGGAGGACGAGGAAGATTCTCCTCTCTGTGAGAGGGACCTGTTACCGGTTCCATGTTACTTGCGTAAACGCAAAACCCACGAACAAAACACAATAACAAAAACTTAACAGGAAACAAAAACTCAACAACGAAAATTATAACGAGTATAGAAAACATTCGATCAATCCAAACGTCGGATGCCAAATGAAGTGACCATTGGAGATGTCATGGTGGCCCTGTGGCCGCCATGTTTACTTTAAAGTTTGCCATACGTGATTTGTTGTCAATATCTTTATGTGCATACCAAAAAAAGTTATAAATATACTGAGCGGCAAAAATCTCACCCGCAAATGTATGCAGTTATAGGTAATTTTGCATAGAGAGTGGGCTAAATTTTGTGCCGCTTAGTATAGTATATAGTTACGCAAATTATGAGATTAATATAAATAGTATCCAAATGTTGTTAATACCTGAGGTATTACCACTGTAATATGAACTTTTCTACTACAAAACAGTTTTAGCTAAATATCTGTAGGTGAAATTAATATTGACATGAAATTATTTATTTATGCGATTGCATTTAATTTTAACTTTACATTTATATATAAATAAAATTACTTATGTATGTTATTTAGAAAAGTTAAAACTTACTGATGCAAAACTTTTCATTTTATTGGCAACACATGAGTAGTTTTTTTGGAATCTATGTACGGCGTTGAGTATAAAATTGACGGGAGTGGTGACACTATTTACCGGCCCAGATAGTACCGACATGGAAATTCCGACTCGATTATTCGTGTAAACGCCCATACAAACTGAACCCGAACCCGAGTTTCTATGGGCGTGTACAAGAAAAATCAGGTCGGTATTTCCATGTCGGTATTATCCGGGCCGGTAAAGAGTGTCACACGGCAGAAGCAACGCAGTCATTGGATTCTTATTGTTTGTTTTGTGATAAATATTTTTTATTTCCTCGTGAAAAGCACAATGTTTAGTCTCGGCCAAAAGTGCAATATTATCGAATGCCTCCCCTTCGCGTCGGCCTTCAAACTAACTCGTTCATCTATTGCTTACTTTCAAGACTCTACCCTACAACAATGTTACTATAGTTGTTATATTATACATTAAAAAGTATTTAAATAGATGGGTAGAATTTGAAAAAAAAAAACATATTTTAGAATTACAGGTAGGTTTAGTGTTTTAATGGAAGAAGACTTTTACCCAACTGCCTGAAGGCGGGTTATTTTATCACCAAAGTTCACCCGTTGAAGATCATGTGGTGCATGACACATTGACAGAATAGCCCTGGTCCAAAACAGTATTGTTAAATGAGCAAAGCATTTTTATACCTAAAGTCAGATAAGGATTTGGAATAAGACTATTTTCTTTTTTTCAATATTTTTAATACGCAATATTTTCCGTCGTTTTCCGATTAAAAAAATATATATTAATTTATTTTCTCGGGTTCTGCCTTTTCGCCGAATTATTGTTTGCCAAATGTTTAATTTGCCAACTGTTTCATTTCCCAACTCTCAATGTTCTCCGAGAGCAAAAATTTTTCTCAATGCATTTTCTTGCTTCTATAGAACACAAGTTAAGTTAGATTTGTTTTATGAAAGGTGCAAAAAAATAGTTTCCGAGAAAATCCTGAGTTGGCAAATGAAACATTTTGGGAAATGTGAGTTGGGAAAAGGAAGAGAACCGTAAATTTAATAAAAAAAAATTACAATATTCTAGTTACGTTCCATTATCCAATAAAATTACATATTTCATATAGGTATTTATTTAATTGAAAAATATAGGATGCGAGGATACGATGGTGTGTACAGAAGGTGCGACTTTTAGCAACCAATATTAATTTTCATCTTAAAAATCTTGGATTTCGTTAAGGAAATGCATTGTTAATTAAAAAAAAATGTTATTAAATTAATTGTCTGATCATGAAGCAGGCTTGCTCTAAGAATGAAAAATATATATTCGATTCAATATTAATTAATTGTGCGTTCCAAAGTTCTACCACAGGAGAAAAGCTTATTGTAATTTTTGCCTTTCTTTGGTTAAAGGTACGATGAAGATGGCAGGAGTGCCTAATCCGACCTCGTTGGCCCTCCTCCAAAATTGATACGATCAAGTTCCTGGCTCTTTATGCCAATAAGAAGAACTTTCGATTGCAGATAAGCTTACAGGGTTGGTCTTTTTTGCGCAGTAATTAGTTTTGTACGATTTTATCGCTCGGCACGAAATTTTAGAACTCGAATACCAATTTCCATTCTAAATGCTTTGAAACATACAAATATTCTTTATTGATCACCAAAAGCAGTACAGAGCCATTACAAAATTAAAAACAACTGAGAAAATTTACCATTGTACAGAATAAATTTACACCCTTGTTCAAAATACAACGAAAAGAATCTAAAACGCTGCTTAAACGTGTCAACAAAATTCCAATAACTATATAAGCCAAATATCTGACATACTCGTAAAAATATTGTATTAAAAGCAGATATGGAAATAAAATCGCAAGCGCAGTAAAATTTTATAGTGGCATCAGTTACATTAATTTAATATAAAAGATGTTTTTTTTTTACGGAATAAAGGGAATTGTGTACGTTCTATTTTAATCGGTTTATCTCTAATTCTTATAGTCACAAAAAAGCTCGTACAGGATAATTGTGATAAACGATATTTAACTATAGAAACCCCATGTTGTGTGGTACTATAAAATGATACCTAAAGCTTATTTTCCACAGTGTTCTGTCTCCGATTCACCGAAAAGGGTAATTTCGTGTGTTTTATGGACAAATTTGTTTGTTGAACATTACCGCCTACGGCTTTACGCCTTTGCCACATTATTAATGTAGGGTAAAATAATTCAAGGCCAAACGTTTTCTGCTCCTGTTTTTCTGCCAAGAGATTGTTTTTTAGGGTTTCGTACCCAAAGGGTGCCAACTGAACCCTATTACTGAGACTCCGCTGTCTGTCTGTCTGTCTGTCCGTCTGTCACAGGGCTCTATCTCTTGAGCCGTAATAGATAGGCACTTGAAATTTTCACAGATTATGTATTCCAGTTGCCGCGACCACAACAAATACTAAAAATAAAATAAAGTTACAAATTAATGGGAGTCGTCATACAAGAAACGTGTTTCATTCAGCGGCTTCTGATTGCTAGGCTGCCAAGATGACGGCCGTCAGTTGCTAGGGTTTAATGTTTAACTACTTATTAATTTTCGATTTTATTAGTGCTACTTTATAAAACCTTCGACAATTATAATAATTGTCTAAGTCCTTGGTTTATTTTTTTTGTGCAGCATTAAGACAAATAACAATTTCGGCCCACAAACCTCCGACACACATTACACACACTTCACAAAAGCCAACTTCAATAAAGCACTCACAGCCGCTGTATATAATGTTTTTTACACTAAAAAATTTCCGTTATAATTCATACTAAGTAACACTATTTATTTGCAAGGTCAAAATTTAAAATCAGGTTAAGATTTACTCACTAAATCATAATAAGTACGCGCCGTTCGGCCGAATTACCGCGTTCAGCCACTTTTTTTTTTTCGGCGCATGGCAAGAGTCTAAAGCGCTATTCAGCCTCCGACAGGGCGACAGCCAAAGAGGTTGAGAATTTAAAATTGTTCTTTATTCAGAATACTTGCACCTAGTGCTTGCATTTTGGTGATATGTTTTTATTAACTTGTAAGGTAATGTAACTAATTATGAATAATTTATTGAATCAGGCATTACTTTGCGGAGGTCCATATCAATGAACTAAAAGAATTTCCTTGCTCACCCGCGACCTTACGATAGCTAAGCTTATGCAAAATATGCGTGTTCATGCAGTTCCTCCACCTCCACACTGTAAGAACACACACAAATCACACAAACCCATCTATCACCACCACCACACCACACTGACGCGTTTCAAACTCAACCAGAGCTCATCTTCAGAGTGACACAACCGTACACCATGCTACCAGTTGTTAGACTAACGAACCACAACCACCGTTTTAACTTGTCACTGTAACTCCCCAAGTACCCACATACGTTTTGATGGGATTGGTTTGGATGGGTTTGTGTGATTTGTGTCTGTTCTTACAGTGTGGAGGTGTTGGAACTGCATGAACACGCATATTTTGCATAAGCTTAGCTATCGTAAGGTCCCGGGTGAGCAAGGAAATTCTTTTAGTTCTTTAACTAATTATGGTTGTTCAGGTTGAATTAAATAATTTGAATAAAATATTAAAATATTAAATATTTCAGCTTAAATTTGAAGTGGATATCTTCAACCGATTGAGCTGAAATTTTGCATGCATGTATAAATCCGATGACAATGTAATATTATTATGACGTAGAGCTGATCTGATGATGAAGTTAGATGTTGGCCATAGGAACTCTGTAGTAAAACGACACGACCGCATCGATTTTCGTATCATTTGATTCGTCTTGACGACTACCTACTTTGGTAACCAGGGCCAAAAAGTACCGCCAACAAAAAAAGCTTGAATTAGATTTTTTTAATTATTACTGAACTATTTGTTTTTAAAACATTGTACGGAGGTGCGGAACCCTTCATGCGCGAGTCACTCACACTCGCACTTGACCGATTTTTATTGTATATAATTGGCCTTGGTGGCCGAGTGGTTTGACCTATGGCCTGAGTTCTTTCGATGTGCGGAATTACATTTGAAATTTACCACGAGCTTTACGGTGAAGGAAAACATCGTAAGGAAACCTGTAGGTTAGGTAGGTATGTGTACATACCTGCGAAGCAATTCAATGGTGTGTGTAGTTCCCAATCCGCACTGGGCTCGCGTGGGAACTATGGCCCAAGCCCTCTCATTCTGAGAGGAAGCCTGTGCCCAGCAGTGGGACGTATATAGGCTAGAGTGATGATGATGATATAATACCTACTAGGTGTAGTCATAATGGTCTTGTAGAAAAAATCGTAAAAACTTATTTTACTGATTTTCGATTTTTGTACTTTACTTTGATGAAGTTGGTATTAATTTTTAGACACACTTTTCATAGTATAGATATCTCCCTAAAATATAAGTACTATTATTGTACCATCGCAAGACACCAATTAACCGAAATGAATGTTAAGCTTGTTTCGTTTTATACTCTTGTAATACAAGATTAAATATTAATTGGCCTTACAGAGGGTGGCAATTATGTACCCACGTGAAAAAAAATATTATTAAAATCACCGTCCACTCTGCGAAAATTAAAAAGAATGGACGTTAAAATGTCGTATCGTACCGGAATATTTGACTCGAATTAATTGGAAGGTCACTGGCAGACATTTGCTTCATTTTTGATAGGTTATGAACAGGGAGCGAACTTTTCGTGCAGTTGACAATAAGTAATATAATATCATCCCCCGGGGTCGATGTGTCAAAAAATAGTCCTTATATTCCAGCTAGTAAGGGAAATATAGTTTCTTTAGTACATATTTAGTTGTTTAGGAAGCAACATTAAGATCTTCATTTAATGCCTACTCAATAGCATAATAGGCTTATCTTTACTATCAATAGGAAAACATATTTTTAATTGTACCTAATGTTATTTGGCTGTACTTATTCGACTTTCTGCTGTAGGATCATAATTAACACAATCCCGTGTAGACAAAATTGGTATTGAGATGATCGAATATATTTACAAGTACGTCGTGTGATCTGAGGATTGAATAACACATAAGTTCTGAAAAAACGCAAATACTTTATTACTCTGACACAAAATGACGCAATTTTTTACGCGCACCAAACTCCCTGGCTTTGAATATAGACATGTTCCACCCAAATAACCAACTTAGATAGATAACTAGTTAACTAAGTGGACCCTTTCTCGCACGTGGAAAACCAGCTGTGTGGATGTAATTTCATATGTTTATCCAAATGGGATGACTAGTTATCCCGGAATAATTTATATTCCACGTAGGAAACTAGTTAAATATCTTTTGGGTAACTAGGTTATTGCTCGTCTATCTTTGTATCCGAATTTGATAAGTTGTCCAGGGGGAACGTACCATACGTACCCACCCGTAAAAAAATAGATAAAATATGAATAGTAGTTTCCTTGTACATAACCAACGCTACATAACGCTACTGTATTTTGTAAATAGATATTATGTATAAAATGGCATAGTATGATATCTCAAGAGAAGTTGAATTACAATTAAGAGGTAGACAATAGTTAATAAAAATCTTTCTTTACTTACTTCCTTTATTTACTTCCTTGTCCATAAAAAATATCTATGCATATATATGTATATCTATCAGTGTAATTCCGCGGGTGTCATAAGCCTCTCAGTCCCTAGCCTTTTATATTCACAAACGCATAATTGCGCAGGTAGTTTCTTAGGTAAACAGGTTATCATAAAATATTGGACACGTATTTTTCTTTCGTCAATCTAACATAAAATGATGAAGATGAAGCGAGTCAAAGTTCGGAAGTGAGCTCCTTAGAAGTCACGCCGTGCTAAAAAATGTGTCGCACGACGTCGCGTTTCGTGAAACTTTGACTGGCTATAATTATCTTCATAATTTTTTATATAATTGTCTGAATTGGCCATTTTGGGACTTGCGACAATATAAGTTGCAATAAAAGCTTATAAGGTTTTTTTTGTTTATTAGGTGAGCTTATACCAGTAGAATTATCCAGTAAAATATGTTAATGTCATTGCCCATGTCTCCAGAAAATTTGAGATTGAGATGGGACTAGCCAGCCATTGGCGAAACAGTGATTGACACGGCTCAAAACCTATTTAACTCCTGATGCAAATACTAAAATTCTATGCGGAGGACACTTACCCTCGGATAAGTAGTCATCCAACTCAATTAAGAATATGGTTAGGAACATTTCCTCCTGCACAACTGTTCTTCCACGCGGAAGGAATGTTCCACCTGGCTAACTACATAGTTATCTAAGTTGGTTATACAGGTGGAACAAAATATTAATAAAGTTTTCATCTGTAGGATCAATTGGAAAGCATACGCTCAAGCCGCGTGCATTTACCGAGGTAGGTTAAAATTTCCAGAAAGTGTATGCCACGAGATGAGAGGCAGCGATATGATAAACACAGAGGTAGATGACGGGATTATGCAGTTTTATAGGTATTTGAATAATTGAAGACTAAACACGGAGACTGCTAAAGATCGGGAGGGGGAAAAGAATGACTTAGCCATCCAGCAATAACTCATATACAAAAAAAATACCATAGGATGGTTGACTTTTAACCTTCTATGGTTTTATCAATAAACCTAGCAACAAGGGCGCAGTGTTCCAGTAATATAGCTTCAATTAAATTATTTCATGACTAAATCCGGTTACAGAGCACGCAAAGGCACGGAAAGGATTAGCGAAGGCGAACCATAAACAATGCCGCTTGCTTGCAAAAAGCTTTCTACTCTAGGGACCGTGTAGAAAAATTAGTTGTTTATTTATTCTTTCTTCTTGCTGTAATTCTGATAAATTAAGTTATAAATTAGGTGACGTGAGAGCGCCGTCGAGTTTTTTATATAAATTTGTTGTGGTTTGGGAACAGTGAAAAATAGTGCATAATTATTACAAAAGCTCTCTGGACTTGGTACAGTCACCAGCATTAGGTAATACCTGCCACAGCGGAGCGTGCAAAAATATCTGACACGTCCTTCCAGCCCTAGAAATAGAGTCGTGTTAGATATTTATTGCACGCTTGTTGTGTCAGATATTGGTGCTGGTGACTGTATTACAGGCCTAACGAATAACTGAGTCTGTTCCTGTGGTGTGGAAGCTGTACGGGAGGGGTGACAAGTGACGTGACATGACGTGTCCTAACTTTCTCGCTATACACGTGATAAATGCTGGTTGGTGGAAGTTCAGGATTTGTCGATGACGCTTTAACTATTTTCAAACCAAATACAAAGACAGAAGACCATCCTGGAAATATGAATTCCTACAATTTTGAAAAGTGGATTCGCGATCGCGGCTTTCCTTCTAATTCAGTAATAGTTACGGATAACACGAAAAACACAACAACACACAAACAAGCAAAGAAAATAAAAGTAAATAAAAATAGTAATAAAATAAAAGAAACATGCTTTTATAGCACATTGAAGTAAAAAATATAATTCTTAATTATAGGGACAAGATATAATGAAAAATATGGCACCAAGTGCCCCACGCTTTTTTCACAATACTGCTAATATTTTTCTTTCGTTATTATTTCCTGCGTAACCTATTAAGAATTATTTTTCACTTTTTAGTTCTATATGCTATAAAAGCTTTTTAGTTTTCTTTAACTGTAAATACAAAATAAAAATAGACACGACATCACATTGTTCTATCTGCGATTACTTAGCTTTAATTATATCTACTAATGATTTTTAAGCCCTGGCAATATTTCTCGAGGTAACACAATTATGCTATTTGCTTACATTGCAAAGGCTCTTCATTCATTAACTATATGAAACGACTCTGAAACGCGAAATAATTTATAACGCATTTGCTTCAACGCTAAGTACAGGATCATTAAAGTCATATATTTCATACATATAACATACTTAGAAAGAGACATACGCTCTTTGTTCTTCAAAATGGACTCATTGTAACACGAGAGTCGTTTGTCTAAAGAAATAAATGAGAACCTACGCTTACACATAATTTACCTGCTTGTTCGTTAATTTATCTCTTTGTGTTTTGATAAAGGGACATAATTTCTGATTAACCAAGAGTTTGGCTCGTAAAGTCATCTGGCCTAATAGTGAAAGAAACATTAATGGATTAATAATGAGGACATTTTGAGGATGAAACTGACACAATTCAAAATATTCTCATATTAAAACTCAGCCAGATCTTATTTAATACGAAGTTTATTTTGAAAATGTGAATATTTCGAATTGTGTCAGTTTCATTCTAACCATAACATGTGCATTTGCCTTAACAGTTATTAATAACTGTAACATGGTATACAGGGCGGAAAAAATTTATGGGCCTGGGAGGGCAACTACCTTAAATCCTTTAGTTAGCTAATTGTACTGAAAGGAAACATTCCTTTATTTTTAAAATGATAAGAAAAACTGCATTCAAAGATCTTCTTAACTTCACTTATCTCACCCGGGAATCGAACTAACTAAAAATTAAAAAAAAAAACAGATTTATTATTTATTACCATTTAACGATTTTCTTATCAGTGTTCAACCTACCTTTACTTGAGATAAATAAAATTAGCAAGCTTGCTGATTCATAATTATGTCTTTGGATGTTAGAGAGATAAGAAAATTATAAAGTATCATTTACTTGTTAGAAAAAGTAAGTAAAATACTAGATAATGTTAATATATATTCTATTTTATGGTATCTCGTAAAACAGATGAGTATAAGGCCAAATGTTTATTAGACAAATTTTATCCTGAATGACCATCCTATCGATTCGTATAATATAATAGTGAGTGTTTATTTTTAAATTTTCAGTTGGTTCGATTCCCGGGTGAGACAATCGAGGTGTAGAAAATCTTTAAATGCAGTTTTGTTTCATTTTAAATATAAAGTAATATTTTATTTCAGTACAATTAGCTAACTAAAGGATTTAATGTAGTTGCCCTCCAGGTCCCATAGATTTTTTCCACCCTGTATAATCAGTCGCAATAGCAGTGTCCATATTTTGTGTGGCTTATACTTATTACCCAATCGTGTAGTAGCTAGTACTTCATAAAGTAAGTAAACCTCAGTTTTTAAAAAACTATCGACATTTGGCATCATCTAAAAAATATAAATGATGCAAGTGTCACAAGGATTATCGTAAATATTATGACTCTACCATAGCCTGTTCTACCTAGTTTTATACCCTCCTACATCCAATCTTCGTTGTTTGTGAAATGGTCTTGAATTTTGGCAAGCAGCGGCAAGTGTCGCACTGAAGAAAACTCTGAAACTAATCATTTGAAATAGCTATCTGATAAATAGTAGTACCTGGATCTCGATAATAAGCGTTTTCTTAAAGATAAGACTACGCTAGATCGATTTTTCATCCTAAAAACCCTTACATACGAAATTTTATCGAAATTGTTGGAGTCGTTTCCTAGATCCCGAAATATATATACATATTATTATGTAGTATACAAGAATTGCTCGTTTAAAGGTATTAGATATATATTTAACGCTTAATAAAAATGCTCCTTAGAAAGAGGTACAGTTAACAATATACATAAGTACATAACAGTGAAAAGCTGCTAATTTATGCTGCCACGGGTGATTAGAGATGATGCTGGTATTACGGCATCCATTAACTGTACCTGCCGGATCCTCTGAGCTCAGAGAGTCGAACCCTATTTCCGATTACCCGAAGTTCAAATTAAAAATAAATTGTGAAATGTTATAAATGAATGGCTTTGGTTTAATTAGTTTTATTTTAATCTTTTAGAACATTTAAGCATAAACTAGATTTTAAAAACTTTTTTTAACTTGAAATTTTCGCAATTAAAACACATGAACGGGGTATAACCTATGCAAAAGGGACAACATCCAAGTCATTTAAACGAAAGATTAGAGATAATTTTTTGATTAGTGTTGCTTTTTATGAAAAACCTTCCGTTTTTGTTTTCCGAAGCGATAGCGTGAAAAAAAACTAGTATTATAACTACGTAAAGCAATTATTGCTACAACCGGTTATCGGAAAATTGTTTTGCATGCGATATTGAGAGAAACAGTTTTTCAATTACAGTAATACTCGAACTTTTTACTTCAAATTCCTAGTAAAGAAGCTTCCTATTTCTAAAACTCGCAAAATGGAAGAGGATTACGAGTATAAGAATTTCATTTGCTAAAAAGCACTTACTCAGCTTAAAAATGAGGTCGAAGCAATAAAACGCGTCATGCACAGGGTTGTCACTAAACTTGTTGTGTAAATTATCAATTGAGCAAAGATACCGTACAAAATTTTTGCAAGTACTAATATTAATAAGTATGCAAACATTTTAAATTGAGGTGTAAAAACTTTTCCACCTATTGCTCAATTTGCTATTTGCTCAATTTCAGCGGTACCTTTAATAAAAAAAGCACTCGTATGCTTAAGATAATATTTTGTGCCTAATTTGGGCAGCCATCGCTTTGCCAATACATCAATTTAAAATTATAGTTAACGTATTTTTAGATAGGAAACCCTAGAATTTGACATGCACTTGATCGATTATTAACAAGTACCTACTATATTTGTAAATCAATAAAATGTGATATTAATTGTGAATAAAATATATATTAATATTACTGAACTGAAAAGAATTTCTTTGCTCACCCGCGATTTTAAACGAACCTGAAGACCTTGAAGTAATGCCTGACTGATTCAATGAATCATATAATATTACCTTTTTATACACAGTACCTTACGTACCTTAACGTAGAACGTAAAGTTATATTATAATTGACGTTATTGCAAAATTTATTATTTCAGTGACGGTGGCGTACCTACTGCTTGTTAATCCTATCTTTTTTATTACGAGAGTTTAATAATATTTAACCCAACCCTAAGACTAGAAGTATATCTTGACCCGTTTTTGCTTTTGAGGGAGAATCACTTAGTAGATTTTTACGCTTGGTAGGCGTAAAAGGGATTTTCCTCCCAACATTAACTAGTGACATTCTGGAATTGATTATTACTAGGCCTATTACTCGTACTTCGTTTTTTATGTGATTAAAAAATATCTTTCATCACTTAAGCTCTGAAAGTAGGTTGCATTTAACTTGAAATCCGTGTTGTAATAGTACATTGTGTCTTAAGGGCGGTAAACAAGGAATTACGAACGAGAGTCTATTAGAAGCCCGAAGTCGAAGACTGGGGGCTTTAATGAGTCGATGTTCGTAATTCTAGTACCGCCCGTGCGACATACATGTTTTTCATCACATTTGCGAGTAAAATTGTATATTTGTAAAATAAAAACTAATATTTTTTCAATAATTGCCGATACAGCTGACTACGCTCTTGGCAGCGCCAGCTCCGCGCCCCCCTTCCCCCACAACATGTGCATGTGACCCACGTGCGCGCGCCGCGCTCCAGCACGCCATGCAGTAACAAACTCATTTACCGACCTTGGGCTTCATGACAAGAAAATTAGTACAGGCAATGACTCATTTACCGACCACGGGTTTCATGACAAGCACATTAAGGTCGAGGGTTTTATTTGGGGGGTTGCAACCAAGGTAGCCTGCATGTTTCAACACTGTTTACGAGCAAGTGTGATGAAAATTCGATTTACATCTTTAGGGATGTAAGTAAATTTAAAAATCGAATGGTGCTCCTTTGCATTCACGAACTGGTAAAAAAGGAGATTGTAATGCGTAATAATTACCTACAAACCTCCATGCTGGCATAATGTTCCTGGCCAGTGCTGGCTGAATGAGCCAGAGTGCGAGACCATTAAAAAAAAGACGGTTTGGCGCGATAAATTGTCTTCCGCTCTGTTACAAATTGCGTATATATTTATAACGGTTTTTCTTTATTTCCTCGCATTTGTGATGAAAAGTAGAGTGTTCAACTCGAGTGTAAATGATCAATTACACCCGCGAACTATAAGCACCCTCGCTCGCTTTGCTCGCTCGTGCACTTAATATCTTGGGTGTTATTATTGATCACTTACAACCCTTGTTTATCAATCTACTAATACCTATAGCAAGAAAGTCCCTGCTTTTACTTATTTCTCAATCATAATAATTATTGATGGCTTCTGATAATTTGTCCACGATAATAATAAGTGCAGCAACAATAAGTAGGTGTAGTGTAGTGCTAAATTATATTAGGAGTTTTTTTTTTAATATTCAACATTATCGCACCACATGAGTAGGCACACTCGGATAGGTGTACATTGAAATGTTTTACCAACTTAAATTATATTTTTGAGTTTAATAATAAAACAACATTTTGACTCTTAAACTCACTCTTTGCCGGACCCTAACTGATGCTCCTCTCATCCAAAGGTTGATTGGTAGATATCCCTTAAAGGGATAAGTCCGCATTTGTACAAGTATCTCAAAATTTGTTAACTGTACTAAATAAATAAATAAATATCACGGAACAATTCACACCAATTGACCTAATCCCAAAGTACCTAAGCTTAGCAAAGCTTGTGTTATGGGGTCTAAGCAACGGATACATATAATTATATGGATACATACTTAAATACATATTAAACACCCAAGACCCGAGAACAAACATTCGTATTTTTCATACAAATATCTGCCCCGACACGGGAATCGAACCCGGGACCTCAAGCTTCGTAGTCAGGTTCTCTAACCACTAGGCCATCTGGTCGTCCGGTCGTCGTGTACTTAGTTTCAAACAATAAATATTATCAAATCGAGAGTAGAATACGATTGAGCACATAATAATATATGTATGTCGTTTTTAAATTATTTTATGAAATGGCATTGTTACCTAGGGTTGTAACGGAGGCCTTCTTAGCGGAGGCGAGTTTCACCTCCGCGGATGCGGAGGTTCACGGAGGCGGATGCGGAGGTGAAAGTGGATGTGGAAAAAATAGTAGTTTATGCTTTATTCAACTCAAAAATCTCTTAAATTCCTAAAAAAATCCTATTCTCACTTGTTTTCGGCGTCATCGTGCATGTGACTTAAATAAACAATTACTTTGTACAAATTCACTTTAAAAAATGGCGGTACAATCAAACATACATTACAATTTCGTACGTTCAAGCAACGAGACAGGTTGATTCCTGTCGTGTGTTATATGACATATGCCCGCCCCCACCCCGACCGTGTTCCCGCTGCGCGCCGAGATAATGAAATGAGAAATAAACCTCCGTTATAACTCCGCAAAAAAAATTGCTGAGGCGGAGGCGGAGGCGAAGATACGATTTCTTGCGGAACTTCCGCAGTAACGGAGGCGGAGGCGAAGTTCCGTTACAACCCTAACTAGTACGATGATAATACTTATTTCAGTACGAAGAAGTTCAAAAGCTTTATAAAAAATATAAAGTGTATTATTACCTAATATTTAAATTATATTATGAATTGAAATAAAATCCATACTAATATATATAAATGCGAAAGTGGGTGTGTTTGTGTATTTGTTTGTTTGTCCGTCTTTCACGTCAAAACGGAGCGACGGATCAACGTGATTTTTGGCATAGAGATATTTAGTTTATGGGCCGGAGAATGACATAGGCTACCTTTATCCCAAAAAAATGCTCAGTTCCCGAGGGAACAGCGCGCGATAACCGAATTCCACGCGGACAAAGCCGCGGGCAAAAGCTAGGACAAAAAATAATAATATAGGAACACTGTATAATGCTTTACCCTGAATGTATTTTTGATAGGTACGGGGAATCAATAACATAAAAATAGTAGGTACATAGTTTAATATTTATTATAATATAAGTGACACTGCATTCACCAAGAATAGAGTTAGGTATAATAGATACGTAGGATTTTGCACTTCGTAGTATAGGGCCTCTACTCAAACTATGATCATAATCATATATTAACCTATGATTATATTTATCCCGTTTGTACAGTCACCAGCATTAATATCTGCCACAGCGAAGCGTGCAAAAACATCTGACACGTTCTTCCGGCCCTAAAAATAGAGTCGTATTAGATATTTATTCACGCTTGTTGTGTCAGATATTGGTACTGGTGACTGTACTGCTGAGCTATCGGTACTTTCGAATGGCAAACTCATCGCGGTTTTATAATACATCGCAGGTTTGTGCAGGTTTCCTCACGATGTTTTCCTTCACCGTAAAAAGCTCGTGGTAAATTTCAAATAGAATTCCGCACTTGAATTTCGAAAAACTCAGAGGTGCGAGCCGGGGTTTGAACCCACGATCCTCTGCTTGAGAGGCCATGGGTCACACCACTCGGCCATCACGGCTTTCGGATTGCTTACATGTATGTAGTATATTGGATAGAACGGATCCAGATGAACAACAGCTACTTGAATTTAAATTAGTAACGTTTCATATGGCAATGGTGCCAACACGGTTTACACTGATTGTGAAAGGAAACTGCCTCGTGTTGCTAAAATTTAAAGATATATATAAAAAAACGGAACTCATAAATTATAAAACATGTTCGCTCATGTGCAAGTTCACAAGGTGTTATCAATATGGCATAGAATGTAATACGTCAAATGTCGAAATGAGATTGATTGAGCCTCTTTTCCCTCATCTATATTCCTCTCTTTACGAATAATCGAGCCTTTTGATTTATTACAAGCGTTTGCTACCGAATACTGAATAAGGCATTTGTCATCTTTTTAAAGTATCTCGGGGATTGAGTATCCCCGCCGTCTTCTCAATATGAAAGAATCACTGAGAGCTGATTGTCCGTGTCATTGATACTGGATATTTTTCGAACTTAGTTTTCCTTAAAATAATTTTTTTCTACATACACTGTTTTTTACAACTTCTTTTATCTTTTTATCCAGTCTCAACTTACCTTTACCTACGTTTACATGGTATCACTAGAATAAAAATATGATTTCAGGTTCAATTTTATACTAAATAATTCGTAATTTCTAAGGTCTATCTACAGGAAACTAGTAACTTTCAGTGGAACTTGTATTAGTCCATTTTTTTACTTCAACTGTATGAAATCATCCGCCTTGACCCACCTGATCGGTTAGCAAGACGAAGAATTCTGCAAAGAACGTCTCATTTAATTTTAAGTTTACAATTAGAATACAATTTATTATTGCTGCGTTTAAATTGAAACAAAGATTAAACTTACTCGTACTTACTCGTCTTTACTCGTTTGAATAAATAAAATGAAATGACTGTTTGTCTAATTACCTTATTTGTTGCAGGTTATAAATAATGGCTATTCTAGAACAAATTGGTGTGCCAAGATTTATACAAAAGAATACTTATTCATTGAATGGTGTCAGTTTTCCTTCTTCTATGTTATCAAAATGTAATATTAATGAAATCGAATAAAGAAATGGGTTCTCAAAGCTGATATTTAGAGAAAATGGCCAACATAAGACTGCCGCTACATATATGTAATTCAATTAAACAGTACTGGCCGGATAAAGTAACAAATTCTCAACACGGTCAAATAAGTATAAAGTACAGACAAGGTTCTAAAATTTTAAACACTCAGTCCAATTTTAAAGCAAAAATTATAAAGAAAAATAAGTTCATCTTGTTACTCGTTTTACTCTTGGCAAAATATTCTCACTGTAATAGCTACACTGGTGGCAGAAATTCTATGTTAAGAACGAGAGTGATTGGAACCAGATACGGTAAACTGCAAGGTGTTATATTGCCAATGGATCAACATAAATACTTGAAGCCTGTGGAAGCATATCTTGGAGTGCCATATGCTACACCGCCGACTGGCTCTAACAGGTGAGTTTTACAAATACATTCTGTTCAAACGGGTACAAGTATCTTAGCAGAAGAATCTCTCGTCCGTGGATACCCAATGTTTTGCCGACAAATGATTATCATTTAGCGGATAACAATTCGCAGATTGAGTCATCATCGAAGATGTGATGTTAAGAAGAGTGACGTTTCGCAGCGCAACGTTTCGCAATTCCACGTTACGCTTTTGCTTCATTTTCCATACGAAATAATAAAAATAGATTCACTCAGATATATACTCAGATTATCCTCTGATGTGAAAATGACTCCCCTGGTGTGATTTAAGTCCGAGTTCTCCTAAGCTTAGTTTCTGGCAAAATAAGCCAATAAAAAGTAAACGTACTCAATTCTGTTCTATTTAAAAAGCAATACAGGATGCTTCCAAATGATGAAACTTTGCAAACATTATGGGAAAACCACACAAAAAGTTCCAACTTATCACAACTTTCATAGTATCATTTGATTAAATGAAAGTTGATCCGGATAACTCACGCCTTAAATCAAGTTTAGCTCAACATGATTCGGGCTAATTCGTAACCCTTCCTCTAGGAGCAACGCGACTCCGCGGCTGCAGTAACACGCGCACTTGCGCTCTGCTTGCGCGACTCTCTGCGCGCGTGAGTAAGGAGCGGCCATACCGCTGTTTAAAAAGCAGTGACGGTACGGAATCGCAGTGACTCATCATATGCGCACCGTTTTTTTGTATGCTTTCCACACCGCTGCTTAAAATACGCAAACGGTGCGGAATCGCAAGTCACTGTCATTTTAAGCAGCGGTGTGTAGAGCATGCGATAAAAATGGTGCGCATACGATGCATCCCTGCGATTCCGTACCGTCACCGTTTTTTAAGCTGCGGTGTGGCCGTTCCTATATCCGGATTAACTTTAATTTCACATGAGTGACTCTCACGGTTGTTTTATATCATACAATTGTTTGATTTAAGATGTCATTGTTTCCCATAAATTTGTTGCCTCTAATTTCAAAAGATAGCATTTTTTTTGTATTATTATTCATATTTGTTAACGATGATCATCATTTTCTTAAAACATGACGTTTAATAATTATAGCTTTAACAAGTTCCCTGTCCGTAAAGCAACTTCGTACCAGGAGTTTGTGCTTACACTATAGAATCACGTAGTTATGTACCGGACGAGGGTTATTCAATCTAATATAAAACGTTTACATGTTGTTAAATATGTTGAAAACTATAACACAACATTAGGAAATACAATATTCACACACATATATAGTTTGGCCATGTTATGGCCATGGTCACACCATTTTATATGTGTATGGGAAACGTGTTAATGGTCCATTATTATACTGATATATATTATTTTTTTACATTATATTATATATATGTATCAACAGAAATATTTTAGGGTAAGTATATATTTTATTAAAAGCACTAATTGCGTTTCTTCATTATGTTTCATCGCCTTAGCTTCAGATAGGTACCTATTCGTTTTATTTCTGAGTCGAAAGTAAAACAAAATCATTCTATTAATATATCAATAAAAAAATGAAAATGCCTAAAAAAAGAAGGAAAAAATAACACAATCAGGGAGACTTTCGTGACGTTAAAGGGGGGGTGGGGCAAATAGAGGAGAGACGAGGAGAGTGTATAATTTTTTAACTTCGCATCATAAATTATGATCTAACCTATCTCCATAGACAAATGTAAGTAAGTCAACGTCATAATTTCATAAATAAGTGATCACTTTTGTACCTTGTCACTTTAACGTCATGTTTGAAAAGCCATACGAAATTGTGTAACGACTGAAAGCGACAAGGTACAGAAATGATCACTTATTTATAAGGTTGGCTGTACCTACTCCATATGTTTTGTCAAATTCTCCATCCATTGCAAATTAGTTTAACTGAACTAATTACGAAGTGTCGTACTGATAATTTATATTGTTCAATAATTATGATAACTTTCGTTAATATAAAGATAAATTAAATATTTAAACAAACAAACTTAAACTGAAAACTGCTAAAAGCTGAAAATTCAAACTAACAACAATTAAATAATTGAAACTTTTAGTTATATGACAAACAACATTACCTTGCCTACGCTAGCTGGCGCAGATGCACGGAGCGGGCACACACCTGCGGGTGCGGGTGCAGGTAAATAAAATCCGGGGCACGCGGCGCGTTTGGTTAGCGCTGCTCAACTGCTTATACTATTTTTTAATAGGCGTCCACCCGCTCCGTGCAAACCGCGTCAGCCCTAACAAAATTTCATTAGAGGTGACCTTACTTGATAAAGTAGGAAGTTATATAAATGCACCCCAGACGTTGTCTAGGTCTTAAACGTATACATTCAAGCGATATCAGTTAATAACATTTTGTTAAATTACTTCAGGTTTGCGCCGACACGTGCACCCGCCCCATGGGACGACGTGAAGCAAGTAGATCAGATTGGTCCAGTCTGCCCCCAGCGCTTGCCAGATATCTCAAATGAAACTCTGGCTTTGGATAGAATGCCTAAAGGTAGACTGGAGTACCTACGCAGACTGCTACCAAGACTGAAGAATCAGAGTGAAGATTGCCTTTACATGAATATTTATACTCCCGTACAAGGTTAGTATATTTTAAGGTTCCCTGTTTTCTTAACAAGGAATATCCCTTTTTAGAGCGTAATATAAATAAGTAGATGAATAACAAGGATACTAAAGAGGCAGCGCAATTATCCCATGTTTTATTAGGCAGGTACTCAGACAAAACGATAAGAGAAATATGCTACTGCGCACTTAAGATAACAAATCTGGAAAGCATAGTTGTCAATTTTTTATACACTAGATGTCACTATTCAGGTTTGATGTCAGCAAAGCAGTAGGAAAATGCTAGGAAATCCACATTTGCTTCCCTGTGACTTTAAGATGCATATAAAATATAGTCCCGTAAGTAAATACTTTCTGCCGATTTTGCAGCCCTGCCATTTATAAATTGTGTTCTATAAACTATCTTTCCACTCAGCGCACCTATATTCTGCGGTTCACTGAAAACAAGACACGTTGATCTGTTCTCAGCCTTGACTTTATTTCCAATACCGTCAATTTATTGCTGTGTGTCGTCCATGAAAATGGACAAAATTGTATTTCTTTCTCTATTTGCTTTTGTGTAACAGTACTAGACATTCCTATCCTGTTTAGATATTATTATTTATTATTTTTGAAAAAGAACAGTTTGTAAGTATCGTAGGCCTACAACTTAAAAAAAAATATGTGTTCGCTTTAATTATCGATAACGAGGTTACGAAGCAGGTTGGTTGCAATTTTAATTTTTCCGTTCACGGGTGATTCTTCGAAGTCGTGATTTTTGTTGTGTAGTATATATATTTGCGATTATATTATATACTCGTTTCTAAGACTGAGTCTTTTGGTTAAACAACTCAATAGCAAATATATATATACTACTAAAATTTAGATATACTCAAAAAACGAAATCACTATATCTACTTAGGTGAATTCGCTTAGGAAAAAAATATATTTTGTAACAGTACTCGAACTTACAACGGCCATATCGGGTACAATACAGTCAGGAGCATAATGAAATGTCGACTGAAAAACGATAGACAATCTTTCGCACTTTGCGCTTCAGCTTTTAGCGACAAAAAACTTAATCATAGCTTACAATAGCACCCAGCTCTATCTAGATAGTAGCGTACTTTTGTAAAGTAGCGATAGGGTTTTTTATCCGTATTTTACTCGTAACAAAAGACACATGATGTTTGAGCTTTTATTCTGGTATCACTCAATATAAACTCATGGCACGGAGAAGTAGAAAACCTTTTAAGTGGTGACTTTGACGTGTTATCATTATGCCGTTTAGGTCATAAATAGGACTGTGATAAGTTACCCACCGGTGTAAAACAAATTATTATTACTACTACTATTACTAATAGAAAACCGGTTGCTTAAAAATAAATAAAAAAGTTACCTGAAAGGTTGGCTCTTGAGTTAATTTCTTATGTACCATCAGCAAAATATTTGGTCTACCACCATAAAATCGATTAATTACCAAAAAAAAACATTATTTAGAAATACCACATCCATCCGTTTTGTCAGGTGAACATTCGAGATAACCACAACAAGCTCCCTAATATTATCTTTAATCATGTTATGTTGTACAGTCAAAAAACTGAACTGCGTACCAAAGTGGAACTTTTTCGCTGCAAATGTCATATTGACAATCTAAAAGACAAAAACATCCAAAGACATCATTTAAAAATTCACCTTGGTTCGTGATTTAGTTACGTCGACTGTACTTACAGCTATGCATTTAAATTAAGTATCATGTCTATTGAAAAGACGAACATTATTTAATGACAAAACAAACTTTACCTTTGTAAATCGCACCTAATGGAAAGTTTAGCTATCAGCGGTCTGAGATCAGTATAATTGCTTGAAGACTACCAGATTAAAGCATTCAAAGAATAAAAGGGAAACTGCCTTAGTCCAACAAATTATAAAGACAGAATAAAACGCGAACTGACATAAAAGTGAAGGCTGTGCCTAAATCTTAGAAAGAAGAGGGTTGGTTATTAAAGGTTTGCATCTCCACTCTTCAACTCTCAACTCAACTCTTCGACGTTCTTAAAGGTTTAAAGATAAGACTTCGTCTTGAATCCAAAACGATATTGCCATGGGTAATGACTTAATCAATTAATGTATCCTGTACTGGTCAGAATTTCTTATGTAACACAATAAAAAGAATATTGAGTGAGTTTTTTTTACACAGTTATTATTCTGTGACCTAAATTACAGTTGGTCCAACTCTGCAAGCAAAGTATCCAGTTGTTATTTTTATCCACGGAGAATCTTTTGAATGGAATTCTGGAAACGTTTACGATGGAGCGGTACTAGCTAGCTATGCAGGACTCGTAGTCATTACGATTAACTACAGACTTGGAATTCTGGGTAAGAACAGTTTAATTCTTGAACATTTAGCCTCTTTATAGTTCATTTTAAATTAACTGTAAAAAGATTATCCAGCATAAAATACTCCGTCATTACGGATTTTTCTATGATACCCAAATGTTAAAGTAATGGTGATAATTTTATTCATATGTATGATATAACTCTACGTATTTGTGTTATCAACAACTTAACAGATGAGTAAAGATTACTTACTATACACATTAGAAAAATTATTTGTTTAACATCATATTTTACAGGTTTTTTGAATGCTAATCCCATTCCCCATCTTAAAGCCAGAGTCGCTAATTACGGACTCATGGATCAAATAGCAGCATTACACTGGGTTCAACAGAACATAGCCTTGTTTGGTGGTGACTCAGGTAACGTGACCATGCTGGGGCACGGCTCAGGAGCGGCGTGCATTAATTTTCTGATGATCTCACCAACAGTTATGCCTGGTGAGTAGAACAAAACTAAATTGAATTGGTATAAAACTAGCTATATCAAATGAATTGATAATGATTAATGATATCAATGTAACGTTCTACTGTTTCAGCTTTGAATGCTCATCTTATATTTGCAACGTAACAAACAGTTGAATTTAAATAGCTATTAATTAGTTTTCTGTTGATGTATTTTGTTATATCCGAAAATGATGTAATATATATTTTTCGAAAATTATACTATTTTTATTTCAGGCCTCTTTCATCGCGCTATACTTTTGTCTGGCTCAGCTTTGAGTTCATGGGCACTCGTTGAAGATCCAGTTAGTTTTTCCGTCCAACTAGCCAAGCAGTCCAATTGCACTTTACCAGAAGACATTGTCAAGGATCACGAACTAATTGTTGATTGTTTACGCGAAGTTCCACTAGAAGAACTCATGTCAGCAGAAATTAGTACACCAAGTTATTTAACAGCATTTGGGCCATCAGTAGATGGCGTAGTGGTCAAAACTGATTACGCAAAAGAGTTGCTTACGTTCTTTATCCCGAATGACTTACAAGGATTTACGAGCGTGTCAGGAGTTAATAATTTTAAGGCTGATAAAAGAAGTGGCGATAGAATTTTTGGGATAAGGGGCGGTCAGAATAAATACGATCTGCTTTTTGGAGTGGTTACGAGTGAAGCGCTGTGGAAATTCTCAGCTCAAGATATACAAAACGGATTTGAGGGTGAACGGAGGGATAGGATAATAAGGTGAGGTCGATGTTTATTCAGCAAATTGGTGTTTGGCGACCGCAAGGACTGGTTACATGGGACATATCTTTTGGGTTTACTGCAATGGAAGGGAATCTTCTGGATCGGGATTGAATTGGAAGCTTTGAGTATTGAGTTCATTAAGTGTAAATTACATACTGAATGCAATTTGTAAAACATGTTTTTAGTAACGTTCCGATTTTGTTTTAGAACTTACGTTAGAAATGCCTACACATATCATTTAAGTGAAATATTTTTCACGATAGTCAATGAATATACAGACTGGGAAAGGACAGTACAGGTAAGTTCACTGTAAATACGTCTTTTAAATTGCAAAAAGAAGAATGCCAAAAAATATTTTTATGTAACAAAAACCTAAAATCGATTAAAATGAATTATCCATTATACCTTTATAGTTTGGAAGAGGATATCTACCAGAAGCCGTATTGTCAAACGAACGGGCACCTGCGATCACATTCACCATTTTTGCTACCCTCATGCTAAATAATAAACCGGGTGACAGAAAGAAGCAGTGAAAACTATTATGATTCCAAGTGCGTTAGGCAATAAGACCTCAGGCCATAAGTATAGCATTTGTTTTCGAGAAACAAATCCCCGTGTACTAAAAAAAAAGGAAAGTTCATTAACCTACTTATAATAATAATGTTAAAGAATGTAATATGTATGTAAACGATTAATTTGTCAAAGAGCTAATATAATAATCTTAGTTAAACTATGTTCAAACTATGGTGTCTATTTACTCGTAAGTAGTAAAGCATACAAAAGATGTACCCACAACTCCTTAAAAGTAACTACGCCATCCTTAGATGAGTAGAACTTGTCTTAGCTAAAATGACTCGTCCCTCACTCAACTAAGTCAGTTAATTATAACTAATTAGACAACAAAATCTTACAATAAACGCCCGAGTCTAACGGCTATTTAGTTCCCTTCCATGTACATTATGAACATGAAATTCATGTGACCTCTTGATAAAACTGTCTTCCAGCCCAATTTCTATGCGGTTGGAATACCTATAGACTTCTATTTCATAAGCATCATTCGCTCGTATATACATGCTCATAACTAGTTGATGTGATACGTCTCCAAAACAGATTCAAATTGTCGTTATTCGGCCTATTGTTTATGATACTCTTTTTTGGCATTTTTCTTAGTTGTAATAAAAAGTTGAGATTATTTTTCGAGTTTATTTTTGTATTCACCAGCATCCAATCAACACTCGAGACGCAGCTGTATTGGCACTCTCAGACGCGCAGTACGTAGCACCATTGGTTCAAACGGGAGACTTCTTAAGTGTAGCTAAGAGCTCACCGGAATCTGGACCAAACACGTTCTTTTATGTTTTTGACTACCAAACTAAGGATGGAGATTATCCACAGGTAAAAAAATATTAGTTTCCGAGTGTTATATATATTAAAGGCCTATGTATTCATTGTTTTGTATCATAAATAGTTATGTATACGCGTTTTCAATATGTCGCTCGCATTAAGCTAAAACGTTATTTTTAGAGAATGGGATCAGTGCATGGAGAAGAGTTACCATATTTATTTGGAGCACCTCTAGTGGATGGTTTAGGTCATTTTCCAAAAAATTATACCAAGTCTGAGGTCGCATTATCTGAAGCTTTTATATTCTACATTGCGAACTTTGCGCGAACGGGGTAAGTGTTGAATTTTCCACACAACGTACTTTATCTGTGCTTTGCGAATACTTTTTAGACAGTTCCAAGAATTACAGTTCATCATCTTTACCTATACCTAACTACGTAGCTATGTAACGTAACGTAATGTAACGGCAAGTTATATCTTGATTTTCACCCACTTCCAAGCTTCCAACTGTAGTATTGACCAAGTTTCGTAGGTAAGTACTTGATTTTTAGGCAGGGCTCTTAGGGAGTATAGGTAAAAAACTTAAATACTTAAATGACCTGTAGTAGTAACGTGTCTGTATTAGCAAATTAAGTTACAAATTCGAAAAATGACATAAGCTCCATATCAATACTGTGCACTACTACATACAACAGGTAATTTATTTACTTATGCTTTTCACCTATAACTACTTTGACTAAGGATGACATTCAAGGTTTGATGTGGGACCAATAGGGCAGATACTGAAATTTCAAGCCAGAATAACGTAACTTGGCCATATTTGGATTTGTTGGAATAGTCTGAGGGTGTACTGTACTGTGACCAAAAAATTTTATCCAGGGTTCTGATAATGGAACAGTCATGCAGGTTTATCATCAAAGCATGTCGTTAGTTTTTAAACTATTTCTATTATTTTTATACGATGATCTTCTTTCAATTATTTTATTTAATATCACTTCCAATTATTAAAAACTAAAAAAAAAAGTAGGAAGCAGAGAAATCCGATTACTCACACGTTCTTAGGGCAAACCTTGGTTAATTAGTGATAGTTAGGTTTATTGACAATGTATTGAAGACTGTACCTATCGAAAAGTGTAAGGACAAGTGAAACGTAATTTTTTTAATGTTTATTACAATGCACAGGTAAGTTCTCATCATATGATTCAAAGACATTTTTAAAGCTGGTTGCTGTTAACTTCGATTATTTAATTCTGAATTCTGGCGTCTTTTCGCTCTTGGCTTCGGACATTTTTCATTAGGTTTCGGACAACATTTAAGTACGGTGACAAGTTTATACGCTTTTGACCAGGCTTTTTTAAATTGTTGTATGGAATCCGCTGCCGATAAACGTTTTCGAAGTAGTCTCTGCATGATTACCCAATACTCCTCGATTGGTTAGGTTAGGTTAGTTTTATAAAATCCTGAAATATTTACAGTTTCAGAAATACTAAACAGTTGGGAAATGAAAAGTTGCGAAATGAAACAGGTGGCCAAACGTTATTCGCCGAAACATTAGTAAACCGTGCTGCCCGCACCAGAGATTTGATGGTAACCCACGACATGCAATATGTCGACAAAAATCTGAATCCGCCAAATTACCTTGAAGTGGTTTACTAATGTTTCGGCAAATAACGTTTGACAATCTGTTTCATTTCGCAACTTTTCATTTCCCAACTGTTTAATATTTCTGAAACTGTAAATATTTCAGGATTTTTATAAAACTAACCTAAAGAATTCTACACGATGGCCCTGAAATAACTCCTGAAATATTTACAGTTTTAGAGATTGCGAAATGGAAAGTTGCGAAATGAAACAGGTTGCCAAACGTTACGTTGCGAAAAGACAGTACTCGGGGCAGCACAGTGGCAACTAGCCTAATCAGGCCAAAATAAAGTAGATTCCCTATGGCGTCGAATCATAGTCAAAATCCCGTTTTCGCAAACACTGTTTGATGTAAAGGCCAGTATTCATCGTGCGTGATGAATGCCGTCGATTTTATACCGCAATCTTTTTGGCCACATCTCTTATTGAATCAACGAACGAGCTTTTGATTGTTCGACATATTTTGGAATCGATAATACGATTATGTGAGCCAGTTTTTAATTCAATCGCTTTTCGGCTTGTCATCAAAGGATAACTCTTCTCCATACTTTTTATTGACATGAAAAACAGCAGAACATCTCGTATGTATTTGTTAACGATTCGTTGTCGTTGCTCAGGTGTTAAGGCTCTATATAGTGTCAACTATTACGTCAATATGTCGTATATTTTTTATAGAAACGAAAAAAGAATAATGGCGAGATGTAGTTGTCCTTATACTTTTCGATACAGTCTTTATTACCTATAAACTAAGATTTATTTTTCGGAGTCTTTTTGTATTTTTTATTTCAACTCCAAATTTGTTAGTAGCGACATCTCTTGTCTGGGTGAGCGGTTAGTTCCGAAAGAATGTGACGTCTGTCGACGCAACATAGATGTCGCTAGTGCTGCTGCTTAAGTAGCATAGTGGAAATTAGCAATCTGAGATATGTATGCATACGAAAAATTCGTGTCTAGATTCCTGTCCAGCAGTGGTGTAGGGGTTATAGCACGCAGCACGGAATGCTGAGGACCTGGGTTCGATTCCCAATGCTGGTCTCTTTTTCTGGTTTTTCTGTGCATCCATGTCTCAGTTTGTATTTAAGACCTACAAATTAAATTATTTTTGACATGTTACTAATTAAAAATTTATGAATTGGCCTACAATTTTTGAACTTCTGGTTATATTTATTAGGTACCAAGTTTATTTAATGAGCATTTGTTTTGTCACATGAAAAAGTAGGTAATTAAGTGATATTCAGCTTAATATGCGTGACATGAACTTGGATATTCTGTGATAGTCAAGTTAAGCTGTTATCTGTTATGGCAGCTCTTCAACTGGTTAAATTGTACTGTTCTGCTTTTACGTAAGAGTGCTTAAAAAAGCTGAAAAACCCCCGACATCCCTTAGGCTTATCCCTTTTAGGGATAAGTTCGCGTCTGTACTCTTTTTGTTTTGTTGTCTTCTTTTTGTATTATTTTTATGTTTTATGTACAATAAAGTATTTACATACATACATACATCTACGAATAATCGTAGCCCAACATTGTAATTTCAAAGCATGTCTCAAAAACGGTTGACCTGATTAAAATGAAACATATCTAAGAACGAAGGCAAAGAAACTGGCTTTCACATACAAAAACCGTATCGAAATTTAATAACTACTGCGGAAAGCATAATTCCTTCTGAATTTTGAATGGTAAAAGATTAAGCATTTCAAGGTATGTTTTCGCCGTAGGAATCCGAACGAAGCTCAGCGACAAGAATCCCTGCTACCTATTTCCAGAGAACGTAATAGGTATAAAAGCATCATATGGGATGAATACGACACTTTACATCAAAAGTACTTGGAAATTGGTAAGCAATTAATTTATTTATAATTGATACTTCACAAAATCAATATTTTCATTAAAGTTACAGTATGTTCATTACCAACTCACTAACAGGTTAAACTTTTCTTCACTTCATTGCTAAGGTTCGAGAAATAACTAGAGCAAGGATCAATTTTAAGTTAATTGCGTCGACCTTTTCACCCAACACAACGTCAAAGCAATTTCGCCCCACAAAATTCCAACAAAACCCTTACTCATTCAAAAATTCTATTGCAGGCATGAAGCCGCGCATGAAAAACCATTACCGGGCCCATGAGCTGTCCGTGTGGCTGCGGTTGATCCCGGAGATACACAGGGCTGGGATGAAGGACGTGGTTGCGAAACATAACCTTTTCCGAAACCACAACGACCCAGAACTATACGACGGGCTAGTCCGGCCTGATCCGCTCACCCGAGCTAACTACTTTGACCCCACACTTGAGCTTTACCGCAGGCCTATATACAACGTCACCTTGGATGTGCCGTCCACAACAATGGATACTTACGTCACAACTTGTGTAAGCGTAATGTCAGCACGGCCTGGATCCGCGGTCACCCAAAGTCAAACACCAAACAATACTCACTCCCAAGACATTTCAAACTTAGAAGTGGCTGGCTATACAGCATACTCAACGGCTCTCAGTGTCACTATTGCTATAGGATGTTCGTTACTAATCCTCAACGTGCTAATTTTTGCCGGCGTGTATTATCAGAGAGACAAAACTCGTTTACAAGTGAAGGCCTTGCAACAGCAACAAAAGAGAACCCACAACTCTACTTTCGACAGTGTATCTTCAAAACACCCTCACTACTTCATTGGCCATTCTCAAAGTTCTAGTACAATCGTGGACATAGATCATCAAGATAAAAATGCAATCATTGCAATGACAAACCGTGTGCCACATTTTTCGAATGCAAACTGTCCAAATGTTTGTCACACGGGGATACAAATGTCCAATTTATCGCAAAAAGCAAGTCCGCCAACTAGTCGGGGGTCAGTGTACGACCTTACCGCGTAAAGTTGGATTTAGTTACCAACAGCAAAACCAAATATGCAATGCAACAAATTGCATGACACTACCTAAGAACGCGACGTTCATCAGCAGCTCGAGTAACCTGCCCGACGTGCAGGCGCAGACGGGGCAGTCGCTGGCTGCCGGCAACGGCTCCGTCATGCCCCCTCCGGCGTCGCCGACTTCGCAACATTTCCAGAAGTCGAGAGTTCCTCAAGCGGCTATGTCGGAAATGAATGTATGAGAAATGGAAGATATTTACAATTATGTGTAAAGTGATACCTTTGACACTGTTATGTGCGGGAATTGACACTTCGGAAATAAAGTGTAGTCACTGGACAATGCATGGTTGTAAATATCTTAAACACCAATATGTATATAAATTTATATACTACTTAAGAAGCAGATATTTGTTAAGATTTAAACTGGAAATGTAATCAAAAGAAATTTATGTGTAAGTGATATAACTGTCTTTGAATATTATTACTTTTATTCTTGTATATAGTTATATTTACACACTATAGGTCAATATTCCATTCCATTACAAATGGATTTAAGAGTTAAAAGGGTGAACTAGTAACCGACATAATAGTTACCTATCTTTAATTAATTAGAAAAGTTTTAAAAATCTTACTGCCCTTATGGTTCACACATATTTTCAAATCGACGTCGTTTTGATTAACGTGTGGTACAGTCATATGATGACGTACTTAATGTAAATAATTTAGAATCTTAAAGACTGTGTATTTGTAATAGGAGGATGTTTAATTTTAGGTAGAGTCATTGTTTAATTAGAAATGTTATTACATTGATTTATGCTTCATTTTCCGAATATAACTTAGTAAATAAGTCCTTTTTTCTAAATCTAAGTTCAGTAGCCAAAATAAACCAGTCGCCTTTAATTCACTTATGTTTATTATTATCATTATTATGGCAACGAATTACGAATAGTGTGTAGAAATTTTGTAAACTGTTAGTTCCTAAAACAGTAAGTGCTACTTTTGCGGTTTTTGTTTTTAAGTGAACTAGAATCCCAACAAAAATCGTACCCTCGACTGTGAAAATCGAACTTTATTCACATATCGAACTTTTCGAGTACGTAAAATAAAACACGCTTCATGTCCGAAATTACTAATTTGCCGTGAAAATAAATAATTTTACTAATTTATTTCTAAAGTTAAAATATTGACCCGGATCTCACGTCTTAAATTCGAGTTTAGCCCGACACGTTTAAACTAATTGTAGCCCGTCGTCTTCTCACGCGAATCGATTTGCTGCAACACGCGCACTTAATCCGCCGCTTTCTTTTCGCGAACTACCCGACGAAACTGACACCGGACACAACTACCCCGTTTTCTATCTTCATTTTCATTAACTGTCAAAGTAGGGTAGCTTCAACACAACAACATCGCTCTGTAGAGATACGTTCACACACACTGCGCGATGACGCAGCACGCGTATTTAACACCGTTTTCCAACTCGGAGGTACCGTCCAACCACTATTCCGGTTAAAATTCGGATGACTACCAATCTCGATGGATTCACGTAAATTGGCCATGATACTGCAGTTTAGCATGCAATCAATACCAGTCTTAAGGAGTGTACGAGTCTTGTGTACAGTAATCCGATTTTTACTGCATTTTAATCTTCTTTTGGTATGATTTTCTGTTAATAGGTACAGTAATTGTTTCGAATTTGGAAAAATCTAAATGATTTATTTCAGGGCACGTACCTATTATAAACGATTTTCAATGACGTTATCATATTCTGTAAATTCTATTCTTTATCTTTGCATTCAAATATTTGTAAATAATTTCAGGTAAAGTGAAAAGTGTTTTGAAAGGGTTTTTTGCGTTTTTCACGAAACGCACTTTTTGCACTTACTGTTGTTTAAGTTTTGCACGGCAGGACAGCGCTCCTCCTTTTCTCTTAATTTTTATTTTGCTGCAATCGGGTAAAAAGAGGTACTAAATACATGTAATATATTTTCTGACTTATGGACTCCGTGTTTTATGAATGTTACTAATGGATATGTGGATATGTGGACTTTTCTTAATTCAAATTTACACATAATAAATATACTATGCCTATGTTGCTGGAAGTTAAAACTAAATCTGTTTTTATTCGTTTTATTTTAATTATTTTAGTTGGCATAGTGGTCACAATGGTTATAACTTAGTACATGACTTGATTTTTGATTGATTTAGGCTTTTCTTTGCGGAGGTTCATATCAATTAATTGAACTACATAACCTTGCTTCTCCGCAGCTAAAAACGTGCACGTCGATGGGACACATTATAATGTTAATTTGCATAAACGTCAAAGTGCCATATATGCCGATAACAGAAACACATCCATGAATGGATGGTCTTCTTTTTTATCAATTGCTCTGTATGTATGATTAACTACTGAATGTTTTCATAATAATTGCGTACCCATCGTATTTTTGGATACTACATGAATCGCGTGTTAATAAAATATGTTAAAACTAATTAAGTTAAAATTATCTAACCGTTACTATGGATTCTTATGACAATTAATAAAAAATGTAAAGTTAATGACTAATAAATAATAATATTTGTGAAAAATAGATTTGCTTTTATTTATTTTTAACGTTAAAACTTCAACTCTCGAACCTTGCTAAATAAATAATCATTGTTTCACGACACTGCTCGAAAATGTGTCCATAGATAACCTAAATCCAGTACACAACACAAAGCTTCCTATATATGTACATTTAACAGCTGACTCATTTATGGCTCGCAAAACACGACAACAATGTAACACATAACCTGTATTTCATAGTACGATACGACTTTTTATAAAATATTTAAGAATTTCATTCCCGGCGTGCTGAAACGACAATTAGACCAATCAAAAGTAATCGTCTGCTGCATGTGAAATTAAATTTACCAATGAGAATGCGTCTTTCATGACTTTTATGAGGGTTTTTTTCTTAAACGTATAATAGGTATGCACAAAATGCTTTTTAAATATGTTCAAATATGTTTAAATAGGTTGGGTACTTCGGGGCTACTCCGAAAATCGGAGTTCGTGTCGTTCCGTCCCTCTGACACTTATACTATTTAATATGAGAGTGAGAGGGACGGTACGATACTAGTGTTGCCGATCAATATAGTCCACTATCGATAGTGTTCTGATAGACTATCGATAGTTTGAGCAAAAGCGACAGTTATCGATAGTATCGATATTATTGCTGTCTAATAACAAAACTATCAATACTACCTATCGATACTATATCGGTTACTGTATTTCAATAGTATCGGTTGCATCTACACGGGGAGGTGGGCAGAACAGAAGCTGCAGCAACTGAATATTTTAAGTACTAAGTTTAGTTGGTTAGGTTTGCTAGCTGCCGATAAAAAAAAATTTTTAACAAAAAATGGAACCAACTTCAAAAACCTAGAAGATAATTTTCTACTAGTTTGAAGTTGGTGCCTCAGCACGAGCCAGCAGCAGTGGAACTATAGTCGTCTACCTCACCTAATGGCTTTAATCACTCCTGGTGGCACGTGCTGAGGCACCGACTTCAAACTAGTAGAAAATTATTTTCAAGGTTATTATTTTCATTTTTTGTAAAAAAAAATATCATAGTTTTTAGTGATTTGTAGCCAAAGTTCATCTCACAACGATTCCATTAAGCTCAAACATGGCATAGTTATATTATTTTATAGCAGAGTGCGGGTACCTACGGTTTTCATCATCAGGTCCACTTCACCAAATGATACTTTCTGAAAGTAAATACTTTACTTGGTGTTAAAATGCCAAAATCGCTATAGGTGTGCTTTAAAAATTCGAGGGTTGCCTTCGATTTCTCTAGGACTCCATCATCAGATCCTGACTTGGTGTCAATGGGACCACCTCAGAAGTATGAACTTTAGAACTAAAAAAGTATTTTGAAATTCGGCTCACAATTGGCGGAGTTATCGCGTAACAAACATACAAAAAAAAACATACACCCGAATTGAGAACCTCCTCCTTTTTTGAAGTCGGTTGAAAAGATAATTTGGTAGATATTATGTCGTCGTAAAATCGATAATACTGACACGGAACGGCAAAAAAAGAAGTCTGTGTGTGTGTGGTGTGTGTTTGATAAAAAAGGTGATAAAGTTGTTTGTAACATTATGTAAGCCAGAATTTAAGCATTTGTTACGTACGACACATAAGTAACATGAAAGACCACCTTAAGCGAAAACATTCGCAGGTACTTACTGTTCGATTCTCCGTCTTTGGACTCTGCTGCATCGCATCCTCCTACGGCAATGAAGCTCAACCAATTATTGGTCATCCAGCAGCGTACGACCTGATAACACGTATCCATTTTGGGTTCCGTTTGTCACGGCGTACAGTAACATGGTTGTGCATTATTAGGGCGACCGGATTTTGCTCGGCCAGTCAATGTACGACCTGTTATTGTACCTACGACGTCATAATCTGAATCCATTCGAATCGAATGACCATAGATGTGAAGCGCCAGGACCAATATAAGTTATTTTCAACTAAATTAATTAATATTTGGTGTACACGAAAAACAAATGTAAATAAGCACGGATTATCAGGCCGTGCATTATTTGAGCGTACATAAACACTCAATCCCTAGCTTTTCACTCCCGATGATCAGTCGTGAGAATTGATTGCTTGCTGTCAAAAGTGTGCTCTTATTATTAGGTCGTACAAAATCAGGTTGTCCAATAGCACCTTGAACATTATCGGTACAGGTTGATAAAGCTCGACGCGTATTTCGAGTGACATGTGCACAAATTATCACCAGAAAATAATTTACTTATAACAGCAATGACACATACACAGGTTAAAAAAAACATAAAAAGGTCCGGCTTAGTTCACTGGGCACTGGGTTCCTGGTGGCTATCGTAGAATATTACACTTTAAGCATGCTGTCTCCTGAAATAAAATTTAAAAGGAGGCAAAACTGTGATTAATGTGATTAGTAACAGTATGAATAGTTATCATCCCATAGGAACACAAGATATTTTTACGTAAAATTTTGAATTGAAAACATATCTAGATGTATCCTTATCCTTATTAATATTTTAAATGCGAAAGTGACTTTGACTATCCATATGTGCGGGTGTGTGTTTGACTGTCACCTATTCACACATCAACCGCTAATTATTTCAGTTTTTTTTTAAATATATAGGAAACTAGATTTTGCCCGTGACATCCCATGAGAAATTTTAAATTTTCCAGGATATAAATCTTTTTCGGGGTCTTAAACAAACACAAAATTTTATCTAAATCAGTTCAGAAATCTAAGCGTAAAGAGGCAAAAGGGCAAAAGACACTTTCGCATTTATAATATTGGTATGGATGAATAGCATGTTTTTTTTTCACAGCGACTACTGTAACGCACACTGGAATTTTCTGGTAAGACGCAACCGATTATTGTAGAAAGACAGACGGATACTTTGGATGCGTAACCTTAAAATGGATCAAACATTAAAAATTTGGTTCATACCACTCGTGTGCGGTATCTTTTATTCCACAAAAAAGGTCGATTGTAGAGTCACCGAAAGCAGGTATGTTACTGAATTTTTTAGAACGTTGCACAAAAGCCTGTTCCCGCCAGCTGTCAAGTTTATTTTAGGATTGTCGGGGTAGACGATTTTAAGACTTAGCCTACTCTAAGCAAACGTGTGAACAGATTTTCACACATTCATTTCGTGTTAAGAGCGTTTATACCTGCTGAGCTGGCAACGTTGCATTTTTGTTAGTTTTTCTCGAATATTCTATAAAAAATTTATGAAAATTAAAAATTTGGTCTAATAGAACTCTTCTTAATATATAACTTAATGTTTCTACTACAATAATTATTCTTGATAGACTTTTATATTCTTTAAAAACGAACAAATGTTTATTAACGGTTTTTAAAGAAAATCAAAGTATATCACGAATAATTATTGGAGTAGATACATCTTATAAAAACAATCCAACAACAACAATTTTGTCGGGATAAAAAGTAGCCTATGTCCGTTTCCTGGTTCTAAGTTACCTCTCCACCAATTTTCAGCCAAATCGGTACAGTCGTTCTTCAGTTATAAATGGTGTAACTAACACGACATTCGTTTATAATATTGATGAGAGATGAGAATAAAATCTCAAAATAACAACCATGAAATTTGGTATGTGGCTAGCTGGACCTCTGGAATAACACATAGGTTACTTTTTATTTCGAAATTCCCTCGGGATAGGGATAAAATCTCGAAATAATAACCGCTCTGCTTAGAGTTAGTTTGTAGGCAGCTGGACGTCTGGAATAACACATAGGTTACTTTTTATCCCGATATTCCCACGGGATACCTAGGGATAAAATCTCGAACTAACAATCTCTGGGCTTAGAGCCATGAAATTTGGTATGTAGGTAGCTGGACCTCTGGGATAACACATAGGCTACTTTTTATCCCGATATTCCCACGGGATAGGGATACACACACACACAAACATCACGCCTGTATTCCCAAATGGGGTTGGCAGAGCACACGAAACGTTACCGCTTCGGAGCTACTTGTAGCAATTTTAGGTTTAAAATTGAAACAATATCAATTTTGGAAATAATAATGTATAATAGTAATGGTGTCCTAACCTGACTTTGTTTTATTTAATCCTTATTATTCTAATAAACTTTAAACGTAATGTTTATTTATACTCATTTAGTTACGTTAGTAAAATCCTACATTGTTTAGCTAAAAGTTAACACGACATAATCATTGTTTGTCTGTTAAGTAGGCGGTACGTAGTTCGCCGGGACAGCTAGTTAACTTATATATTAAGAAGAGTTCTATTAGACCACATTTTTAATTTTCATTCAATTTTTATGGAATAATCGAGAAAAACTAACAAAAATGCAACGTTGCCAGCTAAGCAGATATAACGCTCTCAACGAATGTTCACGCCTTTTCTTTTGCAAAATAAAATGTCACATTCGTCAAATTAAGTATATAAGTATGACCTAGTCTGGATTGTTCATTTTATTGGTTTTTATGGCGTAAAATTAAATATCCGTCGCGATCTTAAGAATTAAAAAAGTAAGGCAATTTAATATTTACATAAGAACACATTTTGACAGAAAAAATCAAATGGGATCGGGAAATGTTACCGATGGGAAATATCATCGGAGACGCAGCTAGTAAAATAAAATGTACACCAGATGGTTGATATTTTATTTCGTGAACATCTCTCGTTCGTCGATTCAAATATAATTCCTGTTCAGTAAACTAAAGGACCCTCTGCACAGTGATGAATGATGATACTAGTAGCTTTAATAGAATTTAAACTACAAAAAATATTCAGCAGTTAAGTCTTATGGTTTGAAGAAAAATATTATTTCATAAAAACCTACAGATTGAACCATTTTAATTGCAGTATAATTTTTTTTTTTTTATAAGTCGAAAAAAATTGTGGAAACATTTTGAAACTTAATGTAATTTTGACGCATCCGTACTGTCAGCCGTGCAGCCAGCTAAATAAGAGATAATGCAACTACAACAACCAGTTGTTGAAAAACTGCCTAACAAATTATGCCTACGGACGATAATAAAAAAGGTTTACCGACGAACATGAAAACGCTTTAATGCTGGTGAGCATATTACATTAATATGTTAAATGAATTGCAATTGTAGTTGTTGGAGATAATTCGGAGTCTCGGGGCATTATTCGTGTCATGCATTATTATACTCCGAAATATTTTCCCGTTGAACATCTGAAAATTACTGTTTTATCAATGTATGTTTCCATGAAGAACTAAAATAATAACCCTGTTTTTGGAATTACGAATGTATACACGAATATGTATCAACACCGCATCACGACCTTACCTTACCTTTTTATCCGTTACGGGACTGGATTGACATGACAATCAGTATAGTTTGTTTCAGTTAAAATGACGAAAATGCACTAAACACGGGATTTTAGAACTTTTTTTGTTGGAAAAGATAACAAAGATACATAATAAAACTGACCGAAGTGTGGCACGTGTACTAGAGTAGCTCAACCCTTCTTGATCTTTGAAATGAAAGATTTTTTTTTAAGCCGTCTATATGTTGTAATATATTGTAATGCAAAAAGGATTAAAATATACACAGTTCAATACAGTGCGGTTCACACTCAGGTAAAAATGTATTTTTAATACCTACTATTCAAAAATTGTACCAAGTGATTTTGACACAGTATATAATTATTATTTTAGAAACGCACGTCGTGCAGTGTAATACCGACAAACAACATCAAAACTATCAAGATTGTTTGTTCGTATCGTGTGTCATTCGTGTGTCACAAGTTCAAATCCCACCAGGCGATAATATTGAGTTTATGTTTTTGTAAGAGGGCTTGGGCCGTAGTTCCGACTCGGGCCCAGTGCGGATTGGGAACTTCACACACACCAAAGAATTTATCGTTGGAATATTTGAAGGACAAGAAACGATAGTAATAAGAATAATAATATTCTCCTTCTGTTTCGACAAGTACGAAAGAGACAGAAAATCTCGTTACGCGCTTCGAGGTATCATGCCACGGTGGCCCACCCAGGCAGGGACATAATTTAGTTACTACGGCAGCGTAATATCAAATTTCTAACATGAATATAATTTTTTTTGAGGTCAGCGCCACCGCCATCTAGTGAGATCTTAGTAAACTAACTAAGTTAGTAAATAAGTAAATACCGCTAATACACTTCAAACACATAGATGGCGCCGTTTCTTGCGTCAGACGATTATGTTTTGGAATTGTCCATCGACTTTTGCTAGCCATAGTACATTTTGCATTTTTTTTTTATTGTTTGTACTTCTTTATAATTATCTCGTTTGTAGTCGTATGAATAAACGATCCATGTACCTACCGCACATTAAGCTTAATATTGTTAATTTTGAATTTTCTTCACTTGAGTTGCTTCCAATTACCTGATTTCAAACCGTGCAAAACCTTGTTTCAAATGAGTCAGGTATAAATTAAACATTAAAGCTACAAACTTTAATACCTCGTAAAGTATAAAACGAATCGTCTTTTTATTTTTAGAAGGCAAATAAAACATTTTTATGAGGATGCTGCGACCTTAATGCCAGTGTTTATGCAAATAATGCATCGTTTTATTTACATTTAAATTATTGAATTTGTGTGACAAAATTAAATGCATTTATAGCGTTTGAAGGTTTTGGTCGGAGTTCAGTGCTTAGTTAATATTTTATCACTGATAGCATTAACATAAACTTATACTAGCTTTTACTTGCGATTTCTTGCGCGTAGACAACATAAGTAATACGAATATTTTTTTTTTAATGCAAGGTGATGTAACAGTTTCTTTTTCTAAAAACCCAATTGACCTACCTACAAAGTCAAAATACAGAGATGTAACATTTTTTTCGTGTTGCACTGTGTACAACCTAACAACTACCAATATCTATTGGTAAAATGTCTTTTTTAAACCAACCTCAATGATGAATTTACTTAATTCGATCCTGCGGGAATTTTGCATTCTTCCGTAGAAAAACAGCCTATCCTCCGTAGATAAACAGAGATCCTGCAGATTACTATTAGTGAAAGGTTTTTTTTAAATCAGCTCCGAGTTTGGATTGTCTTACTTCTATCTTGCGGGAATATTGGAATTTCCGAAATATTTTTTTTAAAAGCAGTACCTAAGTTGAATTTACTTATATCTATCCCGCGGGAAATTTTCATTTTCCCGGAAAAAAGTATCCTATGTCAATTAGAAATACTGTAGCTTACTTTTGGTGAAAGAACTTTTAAGGTCAGACCCGAATTTGAATTCATTTATTTCTGTCCCGCGGGAATTTTGCATTTTCCCGAAGAAAAGTAGTCTATACTAATGAGGAGTAGTGTAGCTTTCTTTTGGTGAAATATTTTTTAAAATCAGCCCCGAGTCCCCGAAGTTGAATTCAGTTTTTCCTATCCCATAGGAATTTTGTAATTTTCCGAAGAAGAAGTAACCTTTGTCATTTGGGGATAGTCATATCACATAATAATTATGTAAGATTTTTTTAAATCAGCTCCGAATTTAAACTTATTTATTACTATCCCGGGGGAATTTTGCATTATTCCGGATAAAAAGTATGTCAATCAAGGATAGTGTAGCTAACGCTGAAAGTTTTTTTAAAATCGGTTCAATAGTTTCAGAGATTCGACTACAAACAAAGAAACGAAAAAAAATCGAAAAGTCCTTCCTTAGTGCACCTCTACTACACTCGAGGTACATGTATACCAAATTTCAAGTCTCTAGCACCAGTAGTTTAGGCTGTGCGTTGTCAGTCAGTCAGTCACGGTACTGTTTTATAGGTATAGATATAGTGAAACTGACTCCTTGACTTATATATATCAACGCAAAGCACTAATACTAGCGCTAGGTACTAATGTACCTAGAAACTTAAAATTTTCGGTATAGGGGTTCCTTTCATGATGTAAGTGAGCACTAAAATTTTTTTTTTTCGAAATTCCCACTGGATAGGGAACAAATGGGATTTATATTTTCTCTTCAAAATGGCCCTATTTCCGTAACTATAAATACTAAGTAAAAACTTCAAATTTGGCATGCAAGTAGGTAATACTAACAGCTAAAAACAATTCTCAGGATTTATCGGTTTCCCATGGGATAAAACGAATAAAGAGGATTTTATACACCAACTGAATCAGAAAACGCACAAGCTAAACTAATATAACTAAGGTCTAGAGATTTGGCAACCTGATGTAAATCTGGTGGCAAAATAATAATTTTGCAGTGACATATTAGCCTACTTATCCTGGCCAGGATTGTCCCCGTAGAAGGGAACTCCTCAAAAATTGATGGCACACACAAAAGACTACATGATTGTTAAATAACAATGACAATGCTTTTATATGATATACACCACCTGATGCTGCAGCCATCGTCGTCGTCATCTGCTGATGACGCAACTCCTCAAGGGCTGATAGCACAGATACAAAATTTTACATATAGGTACGTTCAACAAACTGACACAATTTCTTTGCTCACCCGCGACCTTTATGATAGCTACTATTATGCATGAAATATGTGTTCAAGCAGTTCCTCCACCTCCACACTGTACGACACAAACAAATCACACAAATCCATCTATCACCACCACCACATTACACTGACGCGTTTCGAACTTAACCAGAGCACATCTTCAGAGCAACACAACCGTTCAGCATGCTACAGTGTGGAGGTGGAGGAACTGCAGGAAGACAATTCTTGCACAATCGTATTATAAGGCCGCGGGTAAGCCAACTAATTGTTTTAGTTCATTGTGTTAGTTAGTTCATCGTACCTTTGCAAAGTACCGCCTGATTCAATAGATTATGTACGTTCAGTTTTGATGTACCTACACATCACTTGAGAGACTTAAATATACATATAGCTAAAAATATGAAAATAAAGTTTTCAAAAACAAGCTATTACTTGAAATATGCTCTAAAAACGAAAATAAACATTAAATACCTACGCCAAACCAATCAACATCAACTCGTTACGTAACACAATTTATTTATAATTACCTAAAGAATTTACCAATAGAAAGCCACACTATCCCTGATTGGCATAGACTACTTTTTAGGGTTCCGGAGCCAAAATGACCAAAACGGAACCCTTATAGTTTCGCCATGTCGGTCTGTCTGCCTGTCCGTCCGTCCGCGGCTTTGCTCAGGGACTATCAATGCTAGACAGCTGTAATTTTGCACGGATGTATATGTTAACTATGCCGACAAAATGGTATAATAAAAAAATAAAAAAAGTTTATTTAGGGTAACTCCCGTAGACGTAAAGTGGGGTGATTCTTTTTTCTCATCCAAGTCATCCAACCCTATAGTGTGGGGTATTGTTGGATAGGTCTTTTAAAACCATTAGGGGTTTGCTAAGACGAATTTCCGATTGAGTAATTTTTTTGCGAAATATTCAACTTGAAAGTGCAAATTTTCATTAAAATCGAGCCCCTTCTAGAATCTAAACCGGTGGGTGGAAAAATTTGAAAAAAATCAGAATGGTAGTGCGTATATCAGTAAGTTTGCTTGAGAATTATTAGTAGTTTAAGAGTAAAAAGCAGCCTAAGGTATAAGCCCACCCATACTCAGCAAATAAAGTAATTATTATTATTTTAATAAAATTATTAAAATATACCTAAACTTGGAAACCTAAACTGATTTTACAATTTCTCTGGATATAATCCTATATCGTGTGTTAATGTTATGTAAGTAAGTGAACATTTAACGAATTTTTTGAAACTTAACGAGATTAAATCTCTAATATATAAAATTCTCAGGTTACAATGTGTGTGGCTAAACACCTCTGAAACGGCTTGACCGATTTTTATGAAATTTTTGGGTATATTCGGTAGGTCTCAGAATAGGACGTAAACTATGTTCATACTTCTACGCGGACGGAGTCGTGGGCAACAGCTAGTATTTGTATAAATAATTAAAACCACTGAGGTCTGTACCTCAAATTTTAGATTAATTAGCTATGGCGTTTAATTCTACGAGTACGAAGTTGCGGGTAAATTTGATCTTTATTTTAAACCATATAACGTTGACACATTGACACAAGAAATCGATGTAAATTTACAGCTAGAAATTTACAGCGAAACACAACCCAACATTTTTATTCCGGTCTGGGGACCTACATCACCCGGCGGCACATTCATACAACAGTTATGACGCATGAGGGGCATTACTGTCTCATTATTTACAAGTTATTTGACCAAAACCTATTGCAATGTCGCTACGTGAAAAACTTTCTACAAAATGGAGGAAGAAACTAAAACTTAATTTTTTTTTGTTATTAAGTAAGTTAGTATGAGACAGACAAATAGACAATAGATTTATCACATCTTTACGGTGAAGGAAAACGTCGTGGGGAAACCTGCACAAACCAGCGAAGCAATTCAATGGTTTGTGTGAAGTTCCCAATCCGCTTTGGGCCCGCGTGTTTATTATAAATTTACGGTATGGAGGGTCTATATTAATTCGCATAAATTAATTGTCCTAATTGAAATTGTCATAACGTTATTTCGCATAATTATTAATTCGCATAACTGAATACGCATAATGTGTATTAGCATAACGGTAAGTTGGCATAAATTTAATTAGCATAGCATTAGTTTTTATAAGTATAGAAAAGTATAAACATATAATGATTATTTTAATGAAATTGTAAAACAACAACATCGCACTGCACAAATAATGTAAAATTGTGGTTTTATCGATTTCCGAAAGACGATCCAGGGCGGATTGCCAATCCTGCTAACTATCACGTTGGGTGCGTGCGTGCGGGTGTGTGTTTGTTAGGTACTCTCTCATGCTAAAACTGCTGGACGAATTTCCATGGAAGTTGGTAGCTAAAGGTAGTAAGCTTGATATCTGATATATCTTATGGGCGTTATTTATCCCGAGATTCCCACGGGATCGGGATAAAAGCCCAAATTTCAACAGCCAAGCTTAGATAATATGAAATTCTGCAAAGGTACTTGTTTATTATATGGTAGTACAGAACTCCAACACACGCTTGACCGGTTTTAGTAACTGAATTATTGCCGTGCACGCGTGACTGAAGTTTCCATCCCATGAAAAATCCTCTGTGATGATGTTCACGTAACAAAAACTAGGTACTTTGAAAATTGCCGAGCGCGATGTTAATTAAAATAGACTTACGCTCCTTTGAGCTATCACTGCATGGACAAAAGCTTTCGCTTTTTGAAATGCAAATAAACACTTTGTACATCCAGCACTATTCCTGGAAAAGCTACCTAAAAATATTATGAAGCCATCAGAAGTCATATTTCCAAGAAATGTACCTAATGTACCAGACCAAAGTAGATCTTGGTAGAAACATTCGGTGTAGGTATTGTTTGCAAATACCGGTTTACTGACTATTATTCCTGGTATATTAACTGACCATTAATTCGTTACAAAAATGGAATTCATTTAAAATTCCTTTTACGAACCTTAATGAAGGGAAAAAACTGAAAACAATTGGTTAGCATTTTGGCGAAGGGCGAAAGAAAATAGGAAACAGTTAATTGGTAGGTGGGTAGGTAGGTATACAGCTGTTTGTAAAACATTTTTGCTGAATGCGAAAACGGAATGCTTCAATTGGAGCCTACGACTTAATTTATACTTAAGTACATAAACTTATTTTAAAAGATATCGCTTTTGTTCAGACAATCTCTTTCAACCTCGTCATAATCAATAATAACAATATCTATTTAGTCAGAAAGGACACGACTGTTTTACACATTTACGTCTTATATACTTAAATTCCTCCTATGTCCTCCTATGTCCCGCGTCTGTTGTAGATCTACCTTTTGTGAATCAGCACGAACTTCTGTGGATGCATGATTTTATGGGTATTGAAATGCGAGATCATTTGCGTCAGCATTATATTTTTCGAATATTTTGCTAAACGCTGATAGGATGGACACCGGAAGATACCGTAAAACGGACTGAGTAGACACGATTTTGAACTTCCAACCTATTTTTAAGAATGAATTTAAATAGTAAAGGACCTAAAATTGTTTTTTTTTGTGATTCCTAACAAGCTCTCCGAGATTGCATCAGAAAAATAAGCCTTATTGCTTTTGGTATAGCGAATTTAAAAAAAAAAACAAGATTTATACAAATCCGTAAAACGGGGTCAGTAGACACAACATATGTGGTGAAGAGAGAATTCAGTCAGGGTTGTCATAATTGTGAAAAAAAAAATATGCGGGTGATAGGACCTTGTCAAAGGAATAAAAAAAATAGTACATTACTGTAGAGGCCGGGAAGTTTTAAGAACCCCAACGTATTCATTTCTATTAACCCCTCACGTCGTTATTTTTCACCCCTCTGTCGTATCTTCTCACCTCAAGCAGCGTGCCTAATCACCCTATAGAGCGCATCTTATCACTCCGTATGCCGTGTCTATTCACCTCAGTTTCTAACTGAAATGGTTACGAAATTACTTTTGTACAATTATAGCTGATTATGAATAAACTCGGTCAAACGTTATAATTTATCAAGAAGCCGTGGTGGCCTAGTGGTTTGACCTATCGTCTCTCAAGCAGAGGGTCGTGGGTTCGAACCCCGGCTCGCACCTCTGAGTTTTTCGAAATTCATGTGCGGAATTCCATTTGAAATTTACCACGAGCTTTGCGGTGAAGGAAAACATCGTAAGGAAACCTGCACAAACCTGCGAAGCGATTCAATGGTGAGTGCGAAGTTCCCAATCCGCACTGGGCCCGCGTGGGAGCTATGGCCCAAGCCCTCTTGTTCTGAGAGGAGGCCTGTGCCCAGCAGTGGGACGTATATAGGCTGGGATGATGATGAAATGTTTTATTATTTAGACACTGCAGACACCGGGTAACTAGATGAAAACGCCACTACACTGTCATTATCACTAAAATCACTATTATAAAAAAGTTTTTGGAACTGTTATTTCTTACCCTGGTGAAGTCTCTCTTTGCACTAAAATATTTAATACTTCTGAGTAACTTCACGACTATCGAGTGTTGTAAGCAAAATAAACAAATATTGAACTTAATACTAAAAACTAAATTAATTGGCTTTAGTGATCATATCGAGGGTATTCTGGCAGAACCGGATAAGTGCACAATATTTATTTTTTATACGGTTTTGCTAGATAAATAAAACAGAAAAAGTTGAGTTTGCCTATGTTTGTAACTTTTTTTTAAATTTTCTCTTATTTGGTTTTGCCAGAATACTCTCGATTATGGTGTTTTTGTAGCCATGCAAAAAAACACGAGAATATTTCTAATCACCCCGCGATTTCTATTCACCCCGTTTTACGGTAATCAAAGGGATTATCTTTATCACCTGATTTAAAAATAGCAACTATGGTCTGTCCCAGAATTCGAGATACTAAAATGACAGTCTGAAATGTCAAACGTAAAAATAATGTGGCCAGCATAAAAGGAACAGTGCTGCTCCGTGATTTCGGTTTCGTAAATAACCGATAAAATGTTTATTTTACGATAGCAAAAATAACATTAATGCATTCAATATTCTACTTTCCATTTTACTTTATCATACGATAAAGTGATGAAATCTAAGCACAGGTAAAAATACAGTGTTCATCACTTAGTGCCAACGTAAAAAATAATACAGAGGGGCTACTACAAAAGTAGAAAAACGAAGTTCGTATGGCACCGTCCCTTTCACTCGCATATTGAATGAGATAAGCGTCAGGGACGGCAACATACGAAGTTCGAGTTTTGCATTTCGTAGTTAGGGCCAGCAGGGCTACTACGAAATTCGAAAGTCGAAGTTCGTGTCGTTCCGTCCTTCTGACACTACTATTTAATTTAATACGTAAGTGAGAGGGACGTTACCCTCAGATATCACACAACGTCATTGTTCATGTTTTTCGTATTCAAGTGGTATTCAACCGATTTTCGTTACTTTACTCGTATTGTCATCGGATGTGATCAGTGCGTTTTCTCGTGTTTTTATTTAGGTATTCATATCATAGAATAATAAATCAAATATTCATTATTCTCATATTATTTAGTTAATGTAAAACTTACTCAGAATGAAATTGAAACTTAAACATCAACATCTATAAAAAGTCAAAATTTCTCGAAAACGGTCGCATTTTTATTAGACCTATTTTACCTTTTCTAGAATGTCCTAAGTGCCCTACATTTTAGTACATCACGGATCCGTTCATATCTTAATATTTTACGACATACATACATAGATACCTACAAAATCTTTCGGTAATAACCGGTTGCGGCACATCACTATTTATGAGACGCAAAAAACAGGTAACACATGAAACGTCATTTTAGTATCTCGAATTCTGGGACAGACCATACTTTACTACAGCCACATCAACTAAAAATACAACAAATAGCAGCCATACTCAACCTTTTTTTATTTGTATACGCCACAGATTTGTTGTAGCAATGATGCAAATTCAAATTCAAAATTCAAATCATTTATTCAGTACATATGCCGCAATGGGCATTTTTACACGTCATTTATTAAACTACCAGCACTTTCGGAAAGACCAGCATTGCCAAGAGTAATGCGCCGCAAGAAACTTGGCAGAAAGTCATTTTTTCTAAATAAAATAATTACAAATAAAATACTTAAAAACTACAACATAAAATTAAAAAAAATAATACAAGAATAGAATAACAATAATACAGGGATGTATGGGGTCCCTTAGTTACGAGTACATAACTAAAACTAAACACACTATATCTACGTTCAGTGGAAGTGTAGAATGCTTATACTGTCACAAACTATACTGAACGGCAAAAAATCTGGCCCTCAAATGTATGCAGAATCGGCACACTAAGGAAGGATTTTTCGAAATTCCCACAGGATAGGGAAATATCTAAACTTTTGTCGTTTCTTTGTTTGTAATCGAATCTCTGAAACTACTGAGCCGATTTTAAAAATTCTTTTACCGTTAGTAAGCTACACTATCCTTGATCGACATAGGTTACTTTTTATCCGGGATAATTCAAAATTCCTTCGGGATAGAAATAAATAAATTCAATTTCGGAGTTGATTTAAAAGATCTTACATATTATGTGATATGACTATCCCCAAATGACAAAGGCTGCTTTTTCTTCGGGAAATTACAAAACTCCCATGGGATAGAAAAAACTGAATTAAACTTCGGGGCTTATTTTAAAAATTCTTTCACCAATAGAAAGCTACACTATTCCTCATTAGTATAGATTACTCTTCTTCGGGAAAATGCAAAATTCCCGCGGGATAGAAATAAGTGAATTCAACTTCGGGTCTGATTTTTAAAAGTTCTTTCACCAAAAGTACTACATACTCCTGAGCTACGCATAAGCCTAAGCCTAAGCTACGTATTCCTGATTAACATAGAATACTTTTTTCTGGGAAAATGAAAAATTCCTGCGGGATAGAAATAAGTAAATTCAACTTTGGCACTTCTTTTAAAAATTCTTTCACTAACAACTAGCTACACTATCCCCGATTGACGGAGGCTACTTTATTTCAGGGAAAATGCAAAATTCCCGCGGAATGGCAGTAAGTGAATTCAAATTCGGGGTTGATTTTTTAAAATATTTCACCGATGAAAAGCTGGACTATCCCTGATTCACATACCTATTTTTCTCCGGGAAAATGCAAAATTCCCACGAGATAGAAATAAGTTAATTCAACTTCGAGGCTGATTAAAAAAACACTAATAGAAAGCTACAGACTCTGCTTTAACAATAAAAAAAATTATAAATGGGGTTAAAATGTCAGAAACAAATGTTTTTGCTCAGACGATCCACTTATTTAATTTTATCCTTCGGGAATTTTGCATTTTGCCGAGGAAAATTAGCCTTTGTCAATCAGGCATAGTATAAAGCTTTTTACTGCTGAAAGAATTTTTAGAATCGGCCTCGAAGTTATATTTACGTAGTTACTTCTATCACGCGGGAATTTTGTATTTTCCCGGAGAATGAAGAGCCAATTACTATAGTCATATTCGAATTCATTCATTTATTCACCATCAGGAACGTCTATTAATGTTTTTTTAAACAGACTCATTTCTATCCCGCGGGAACTTTACTTACTTTGGCGCTTGCAAAATTTTCTACCTCTCCAAACGAAAATTGCTCTGGCTCAGTCTCTTTTGCTCCCCTTGGTTGACTATGCTGATATTAGTTATCTGGATCTTAATGAGGGGCTGCTTGACAAGCTTGATCGCCTTCAGAATGTATGTATTCGATACATTTTTGGACTCCGCAAGTACGACCACGTGTCTAATTTCAGGGTACAGCTGAAGTGGTTGCCTATAAAGGATCGTAGGAACATCCACGTTCTGTCATTACTTTTCAACACTCTTTTTAGGGTTCCGGAGCCAAAATGACAAAAACGGAACCCTTAAAGTTTCGCCATGTCTGTCTGTCCGTCTGTCTTTCCGTCCGTCCGCGGCTTTGCTCAGGGACTATCGATGCTAGAAAGCTGTAATTTTGCACGGATATATATGTAAACTTTGCCGACTATGGTAAAAACTTTTTTTTTGGGTACCTCCCATAGACTTAACGTGGGGGTGATTTGTTTTTCTCATCCGTTGGATAGGTCTTTTAAAACCATTAGGGGTTTGCTAAGACAATTTTTCGAATCAGTGATTTGTTTGCGAAATATTCAACTTTAAAGTGCAAATTTTCATTAAAATCGAGCGTCCCCCCCCCTCCCCCTCTAAAATCTAAACCGTCGGGTGGAAAAATTAGACAAAAATCAGGATGGTAGTAAGTATATCAAACTTTCAAGGATAACGGCTAAGTTTGCTTGAGAATTATTAGTAGTTTTACTCTTAAATAGCAGCCTTAGGTATTTATAAAATATACCTAAACTTGGAAGATTCCGTGTATAAAATACGAAATCCATTGAAAAATATTACTTAATTTTTTTGGGCGTGTCCGACACGCTCTTGGACGGTTTTGAATCCTTCTGCTCCCATATACCTTTCCGAGCGTTTCAGCTACTTGGCTGCTGGCAGTCGGTATCGGTTACGATCGAGTACCAATCTCCTTTTAGCCTGCCCTTCTACCTCATCCAAAACATACTCTAAATCCTTTACAGTGCAATCTGCCAGGCTGTGGAATCGGCTACCAACCTCCATCAGACAATCTCATACCGTGGGATCTTTCAGGGAAGGCTTGAGAAGAATGTGGCTTACACATTCTCCTTAAATATTTGAGAATATTCCTTTGTTTAATATGCTTATATATTATATGTACCTATTATGGTCATATATATATAGTAGTTTATTTATTTATATTGTAGTTTATGTATGATATTGTTTAAAGCACTGTATTGTAGCTTCCACTATTTTAACTCTTAAACTCACTCTTTGTCGGATCCCTAACGTATTGCTCATCTCATCCACTCTAAGTTTGACTGGTAGAGATCCCTTAAAGGGATAAGTCCGCCTTTGTACAAGTATCTAAAAGTTTGTCAATTGTATTTTGTTAATTTTCTTTTGTACAATAGAGTTTACATACATACATACATACTTTATACTTTCTCAGGATAAAAGTTTATTGGTGTTGTTTTGGTGTAGATAGGTCAATTGGATTTTTAGAAAATAAAAACTGTTACATCACCTTCCATTAAAAAAACAATATTTGTATTATTCATGTTGTCTACGCGCACGAAGTCGCGGGTGAAAGCTAGTATATATATATATTAAAAATTTGATTCTGGAATATACATTTCAGGTCAAGTAACTTGTTGATTCCGAAGGCAAGCTCACCCCTGCCGTCCCCAAAGTTAGCTCACACAGCATGTCATGCTCTGAAAGCAGAGCGGTACCGAGGGCATGGTATTGCTTCTGTTCCCACAAACCCTATGGGATTGTCTTGGGAACATCGACGTCGCGGGCCTGTGACTCGATATAAAAATATACAAGTTTAAAATCCATAGTTTTAACAATATACAGCCCTAAATACTCGTATAGCAAGGGGATGTGTTAAGCCCCTGTGCTAATAATAAAATTCCTAATCTAAATAATTCAGAGATCATAGTCTCTAAATGTCAAAGTGAACTAATTAAATTATACAACCTTCAGAGGTGTAAAAAGCCTCCAAGGTCAAAAGTAATAATAATTATTAAAATAAAGAGATGGAGATTTTTATGAGGTCTCCAAATGTCAAACAAATCGATTTAAATTAAATTCTGCAACGCGCACAACGGCAACAGAATCAAAAACTAGACACTGCCAAGTCACACTTCACAACATTTTACAATACAAATACACCCACATAAACACACACACACGCACACACAGGCTCACATGCACACACGCACACATGCACACACGCACACACACAGCACACACGCACGCGCGCACGCACTCACACGCACAAACACGAGTACACATCAACATACAAATTTTCATCGGCTTTCAGTCTTGGCCATGTCGCATCATTACATAAGTACTACGCAACTTTATAGTAAGCTTTCTTCAGGGGTGCACTCTTTATGTATTCTTTAAAAGAGTTGTGTGGCAATTTCTATGCTTCTACAGGAACTTTATTGTAAAATCGCACGCAGTTTCCCACAAAAGATTTGCTTACTTTCCGTAGGTGGAATTTAGGAACGGCAAGTTTGTACTTATTACGAGTATTGATATCATGGACGTCTGACACTTTCTTAAGGGACTCTATATTGTTGTGTGAATACAATATCACATCATGTATGTACTGTGAAGCTACTGTGAGGATGTTTATCTCCTTAAAGCGTTCTCTTAGTAAATCTAGGGAGCCAGCCAAGGTTGTAGTTAGACCGGACTGCCCTCTTCTGTAGAATGAAGATCGTTTCTATGTCGGCTGCCTTGCCCTAAATTAGCATGCCGTAGGACATTCTGCTGTGAAAATAACTGAAATAAACTAGCGAGGTAGTTTCTACGTTGGTAAATTGCCTGATTTTTCGTACAGCATAGGCGGCAGAGCTCAATTTACCAGCAAAACCAGAAATCTGCGGGCTTCATTGTAAATTTCAATCTAATAATAATAATAAAACTCCTGCTTACATACTCCTTTGGCATACTAAGGTGGACTCAGACTGCACTGGACGCCCTGGACCGGAGGGTCCGCCTACTGCTTACTACTCATCGCATGCTCCACCTACGTTCGTCTGTTATGAGGCTGTACATCCACATGACGAGAACCTCGTGAAGGCCGAGAAGGACAAACTCGGCAAGTACCGAACGTAACCGTACCGTACGTAAGGACTTGGCTCATGAGGTGACTGCTATGTGGGATGTTGACTCGACGATCATTGTCCCGATAGTCGTTTCGGCAAACGGTCTAATAGCGAAGAGTCTCGACCAACATCTCAAGAGAAGAGTCTATATAGCTGGATCAAGGCCCAGATACAGAAGACGGTACTTCCGTCGGTACTGTCCGGAGGTTCCTTACTCTGCTGCCCTGACCACCGGTAGCTTGGGCCCTGCCCCGTTACCGGCGGCCGCCTAGGTTAATTTTTAATAATATTTTTATTTTGTTTGTACTTTTCTGTATTTTACTTTTTATAACTATTATAAAAACCTAATCCTAAGAATTAAAATAAATAAAGAGATAATAATAATATTAAAGGAGGGTCCGCCTACTGCTTACTACCCATCGCATGCTACACCCACGTTCGTCTGTTATGCGGCTGTACATCCCACGGAAATGTGGAGGTCGCGCCTTTCTTAATGCTAAAAATCTCTACAACCGCGAGGTATGCAGCCTTAGTGATTACTTCCTTAGCAACGAGAGTGGGATGCATTGCCATGTTGTGACAGTAGACAGACACCTCATCCCGCTATCCTTGGCAAACGAAAATTGGCACAGTCCTATGGTAATGAGCACGGAAGATCGCAAGAACGCACGGAAGAACAAGGAGCTACACGGGCGGTTCTACAAGGCCCTAACAGGGCCTGATGTAGACCTTCTCGCGTTGGTGACCTGGTTACGTTTTAGGGACCTCTTTGAGGAAACCGATGGTTTTGTGTGTGCAATTGCTGACGAAGTTATCATGACGAACAACTACCGGAGGTATAATAATATCCTGAAGGACGGTACGGTCGACATTTGTCGGGCATGCCGCCGTCCTGGGGAGTCACTCAGGCATATTATCTCCGGTTGTTCTCATCTTGCTATCCATGAGTATTTGCACAGACATAACTTAGTAGCCAGGATTATCCACCAGCAACTTTTTCTTTGATACGGCCTTGTAGACTCTGAGGTGCCGTATTAATATAGGTCTCTAAGGTAAAGGTCCCTGCGCCAGTTCTCCAAAATGGTCGAGCCACTCTCTAATGCACAAGTTTTCCACTTTGCTTTCCACTTAGATTGCGAGGAAATGAAATAGCAACAGTTTCTATGTACTTTTTATTTTTTATAATCATAATCATAATCATCATAATCATAATATATTTATTGTGATAACGGGTACAAAATATAGTTATATTGATAATTCAGAACATGACCGTAATCTACCACATGCATGGTGTAAAATATTTATGTTTTTATTTTGTTAGTGTTACAAAATTACCCTATATTAAGTGGCAATAGCTATCAAATATCATAATATATAAAATTATATTTTTTTAGTGTTATCGATTTATTTTGATTGATTTGAGTGATGTTTACTTTTAAAAATTAAAAGATATTAATAAATATAATAATATGTAGAAACTTTTTTGTTCGTGGATGTTGACACTTGATTACCTGGTCTTAGACGAAGATTTTACTTTGTGCATAAAAAGTAATTTTATGTCGCCTAGATCCAGCTTAAATAGGTACCAACTTTACGAGCATGAGAACTGAAAATAATAATTAATAAAAGTATTATCTAAGAAGTATGCTACAAAAACATCGTAAAAAGTTGAGTATGGCTGCTTTATACATAAAAGTGGCTATGCGTAGGTAAAGCAAGGAATAATAATTTTATAATACGGTTTAGTTTTACGGTGAATTGGATGTATATCTGTAATGCCTTGTAAATGTTATGAAATAAATAAATAAATTATGACTATTTTTTTTATTTAATTTATAAATCAAAGCTTGGCACAACGCGTGTAATCGGAAAACATTTTAAGCTACTTTTACGTAGAACAGAGTTATAAATGTCCGAAATTCAATATCAAGTGTACAGAAAAAATAGAACCGACTCTAAAAAAGTTTAAAATAGTTCTCTACTAGCTTGAAGTCAGTGCCTCAACACGAGCCAGAAGGAGTGATTGAAACCAAGCATGCTGGCTCGTGCTGATCGAGGCACCGACTTCAAGCTAGTAGAAAATTATTTTCAAGTTTTTTGTAGTTGGTTTTATTTGTTAAAAAAAGTATTTTTTTGGAGTCGGTGTTACATTTTCATTAAAAATTTACTTTATTTCTTACTTTTTAACCAACTTCAAAAAAAGGTTAGGTTAGGTTAGTGATTTTATGCCAAAGTACGTTTCACAACGACAAGCCGTTACATTGTTTTATGACAAAGTTCCGTTTTTTGAAGTCAGTTAAAATAAAAAAACCTTTTCCTAAATGTAATTAATTAATACTTTTCTGTCGGTACAAATCGGTTCCGCCAAACGCGAGATAATCGCGGACAAACATACATACATACAGGTCAAACCGAAAAACTCCTTTTTTTGAAGTCGTTTAAAATATCCAAACCTTCTCCTAAATGCAACAAATACTTTTGTGAAAACCGATTCAAAATCGGTTCAGCCAAACGCTAGGATAGGCGTGGACAAACATACATACATATATACAGATCAAAATGAGAACCTCCTTTTTTGTTTTTTTTAAGTCGGTTAAAAAAGAAATATTAATTGGCATGTGACGGCACTCGCAAGTAATGCCATTCCTACTGCATAGAGTAATAAAATGGCATAATAGATTAAAAAAAAACTGAATTTAAGTTACCCGAATTTTTCTTGGCTACACATTGGCGGTATATATCTATAATTTTCTTTTATTATAGTATATGTTACATTACAGCACATGGCAAATTCAAACGTTGTTAAATACCGTATTAACTTTCATTCATTAGGTTGTTTTACTATGTAGGCCTGTAAAAACTTTTCCAATCCCAATCCCAACACAAGCAAGTAAGATACAAATAGATTACTGCTGCGCGGTTGATCTCCCACACAAAAGGACACTCATTATATCATTCTACTGATCTTCAGACAAAGGTCTCTTGGAGTTTAAGAAATTGTCTTCAGAGAAATATAGGTTGATCCTGTAAATTTTGCCAAGTGATTATTAATTTTTTTAGTTTTAACTTAATATTTACACTCCACAGATTTATATACACAAATTATTGTTTTTATTTTTTATTTAAATCAGATCGTCATTCGAAGAGAATCGTTTGTCCCCAAAAAGAGATAATGGTCTTGTTATATAAGTGTTTGCTTCCAGCAGTCTGAGAACTTTGATAAAGCTATAAATACTTATGGATGAATAAGAGTTCATGCTCGAATCACAAGTCTCATCCAGAAATGTTATTGATTACTTAATAGTAGATAAATATTTTACCAAATAGATACATACCGTCATATGAACTGAACATATTGAAGTAAATCATCCTGTAGTTCGGCCAACAAGCCGTTCCCAACGTTATGATAATGTGAAACTTTCGGTGGGATTCACGCTTTAGTTTCCTGAGTAAGTTCGTTTTGTCCCCCCTTTGTTAAAACTTCACAATTGCGGGCCCGGGCGTTACTTCATTACTTTACTATCATAACTCTGGATGTATCGTTTGATGTATTATTTTTTAGCTAGCTCATTATTCTACATTTTATTTTAGAAAAAGTATTATTGTTTTTAGGGCATCTTATTTCATAAATACCCGTGAAATTTTTACCTATGGTTGTAAAAATCTTAATAAACATTAAAGGAACAAATTTTCTATTAATCTGTCATCTCCCAGGATAACAGGATCAAAGGAATTTGGGCACAAATTTGTGCCTCTGGGAGAGGACAGGTTAAATCCCTCAAAATGGCACGTAGGTGTATTGGAGAATAATTAATTTAAATACCGTGCAAATCACGTTCCGTATTATTTCGGGATGAATATTTTAACCAATTCAATTTTATCTTAGTAAATGGCGGACTTCCTTTTGCAAATGCTCAGTCGCATTTCGCGCGCGTAAGTGAAAATGATATTCCCGCAATTTCAAGTTACTTCTTCTTAAGTTTGACTTCCTTCCGTTTCTCTGTACCGTCTGGATTTTCTTTCAAAACAATGATATCGAGTTCGAGTTACGAACTTAGGGATAGAATACTGGCAAATATTGTTGAAGAATCTTAAATGGCGAACGATATCACCTTCCTGGCTAAATCAAGGAAAAAATATTAAGGAATACAAAACTTTTGATACTGGAAAGTACCTACCTAAATAAAAATACTATTGTTATGCCCCATGTGCTTAGTGAGCTTACCTACTAAAAATTCGATTAGTAGAAGTGGTCGACATGATACTGGCAGTCACGTAAATAAATACATTTCATAGAAACACTAGAAGCAATACTTAGTAACGAAGTATTTGTCACTGACCAATAACGTCAAAGAATTCCATTCCTCGGAACAGCTCTAAACAGTGCCAGTGGTGCTCAAATGTATTTATATCATGAAACGTATGCAAATCTGTCCCGACTGCAACTCAATATCCCTCTCTCTTTGTTTTTAAACAGGAATCATGCGTATGATGTAGCTCGCTACGTGGAAATAAGTTTACTATGTGGCTCGAATAATTTAAATGTTGCCACAACTTTTAAAACCTTGCATAACACACAATACTTGATTTAAATAACAGTCTTAGTTCATTTTAACCGAGAGAAATAAAACCTTTGAATTTTTTTGCTTGTTAAGTGATATGTCAAGAATATATCTAACGTACCTACCTTCCCAGGTACACTGTGTACCTACTCGATTACTTTTCAGTGTTTTTTTTTCAATAACAGACTGAATTGAAAAAAGCTTATTACTGAGATTATTAATATCCAATAGTAAATCATATATGTAAGTTAGCATTAAGTTGCAGTTACTTTCTAGCTAGTCTGATTTATTCAGTGTGGAGCGGAGGCACGTTTCATATGTAAATTGATGTCGTGAGTGAAGCCGCCTGGGTAGAAGTTTCAAAGGGTATTTTTGACGTCCAATACTTAAGTTGGTACGTGTGTTCTTTACTAATTTTTATTTAGTAAAAGCACGAATATCTTTTAATTGACTTCTGAGGATATATCACGCAAGTAAAAAATTGGCCATGTGGCGTTTTGTATACTATTCGGTAGATTATTCTGTTGATTTTTAGATTACGGCCAATTTTGACTTACTCGAGATTGATGAATAAGTAACGAGAAGCAGAAGTGGTGACGACGTCCACGTCTGAGGTCTTATCTTTGTCGATTCGTCTGTCTATCTCTTTGTATGTCTGTCAGTCCGTCGCGGCTCATCTTAGAAATAGTTAGTTACTTATAAATGTACACTGTGCGTGGCACGACACGCAGTTGGACGTTTTTATTTGGCTAAAGTTTATTTTTGTTCAAATATATTTATTTTATGGTCCTAAGTCATAGATTTAGGTCTCCATATACGTCGCTTTATTTTATTACATCTACCCATCACATAATAAGCCCTCTTATTCTTAAAGAAGGCTTGTGCGCGCCATTGAGACTTCAGTCGATTTTGGATTATTTTTATTACGAGTATAACGTGGAATCAATCAACATAACACTCATGTATCATAACGAAATTTTCTGTAGCGTTCTATATTATTAGTACAGGATTAGTTTAAGAACGATCTGCGCCCATTTGTTTAGTGGATTTAAATCTTTTTTTAGCAAATTTATTTAGTATGGTAAAAAATAATATCGCGAGTGGGTTGACTCTTTGTGTACCATCAGCCAAATATGTGGTCTACCACCCTAAAGTTGATAATCATTATTTGCATGTCATAAAACAATAATGCCAATAGACGTGTCTGTCAACTTGAAAGTTCGACTTTAGCGACATATTCATTTGATAGGAACTTGTTTAAAAATTGATAGACCACTTATTTGGCTGATGGAACTTTCAAGTTGACAGACACGTCTATTGGCATTATTGTATTATGAATGACATGCAAACGATTATCAACTTTAGGGTGGTAGACCACATATTTGGTTGATGGTAGGTACGTCTGTTGAGAAAGCATCCATAACGCCACTAACAGTGCGAAGATTCAAACTTCGGTGGCGGTTAGAACTGACAGGCGATAGTTTGTTTGCACGTACTATTGCAATTTTACCTCAAGGATTAAACATCTTTTTCTATACTACAATTTTGATTAAAGAAGAACCCTAGATACTTTCACCCTTCAAGAACCTAGAGCGCAAATACGTCAATAATTAAGTATTCAAAATTCAAATCTAGTTGCAGTAATTAGTCTACTCACTTATTAATGCAACTAGACTTGAATTAATTACAAGTGAATAAATGAAATCATATGTGGCTTTCTGCTGACATTAAACGATTTTAAAATAATGAATTTTAAACAACAAGGGGAATCGTGGCTCCCGTGGAAGTGGAATCATACGGGTTATATTTATAAAGTTCTCGTAACTGGGCAATTTAGGTAAACGTTCACCAAATTAAATTCCATGAAAAGTGTTAGTCATTTATAAAGGAAATAAAAATGGAATAGGCCTGTTTTGGTAAAGTATTTTATATGTTAATAAGGCTGAAATAAACCGCAATAAGAACATCTCAGTATGTCATCAAATCTTCCGTCGAAGCATTTTTGTTCTTATGCCGTTTGTTTGTTCTTGGATATTTTTAACATATTTAAGAAAATCTACTACTTATTTCTATCTACTGCTAGGCAACTAATTAAAACAATTTTTTGGGATGTACGTACTTCGACGAGCTTCTAATATTTCGATGCAGTTGCAAGCAACATGATCTCATCATGATCACGGATAGATTGCAGAATTTGGTTGGATGTTAATATTGCGCAGACGTGCTGGATCTACCCTCATTCTTTCGCATCAATTGCGTGTACTTATACTATCTGTAGACGCGTTACAACTGACACCTTTGTCCAACTGGTAACTAATTACAAATGCTTTTTCTCAAATATGACATGAAATATTGACGTTGTGTTACAAATCAGGGCAGAAAGTATCGCGCTGCAGGCGCTACGGCTCAGCTGCTGGCGACTGGTCACTCTAGTGGGCTGCAAAGAGATTTCAACAACTTTCCCGGCAGCTGGCTGGCAATGCGGCCGTCTTTTGTTTCAACGTGTGCTCTGCGGCACCGCCACCAGCCAGAACCACCGCCCGCAGCCGCCGCGCCATTGGCCAGCGCGACACGCGCGCACACAACATGGCGACGAGACTAGCGTCATGCCAGCTTGATTTCTTGTTTTTTTTATTTAATTTCATGTCATGTTTGAGAAAAGCACTATGCAAGCCTTAGCTTGAAAGAACTTGCCAGCCTCGTATACCTATCCGGCCTCGCTGCGTTCAGTCGTCTATACATACTCGGCCTGCAAGCCTTTCTTTCCCGGCCTCTGCAGTAACGTCCTGTGAACGTGAACTTGCATTTCTCAGAATGCACATGCAGTCAAGGCGAGGTTTAATTTGTAAATGCGTCGGCGTTACGACATTTCAGGAGTTAAAAATTAAGGAAAACCATTTAAAAGATACCTATTATATGACTAATACCGTGAATTACTGCTTTAAGACTTTAAACTTAACGATTAAGGTTTAGCGAATTTACATGGATCCTGGGTGAATATCATTATATTAATAGTAGCCTAAATATATGTTCATTCAGATGTCCAGCTATCTAAAGACCAAAATCCATCCAGCAGTTTTAACGTTAATAAATAACAAGCACACGCATACCTACACCCAGGCACACATTACTAATTTTCGCATTTTTAATATTAGGAGCATAAAATTTAAATAAGACTCCATTTTCAAAGCGGTATCAAATTATAATAAATAACGATTCTACGGTCGCACCATTTTAGATACACACTTTTAAACAGTTTTTTTATTCGTAATCAATAAAAAAAAAAAAATTTGAAGCTGACAATGTATTGTAACGTCTAAACGTTGGTAAAGACAGGCACAATAGCTCACAAACAGGATGCAAATGATTTGGTTACTGAATAGGGATGCTGGCGCATTGCATCGGCTTGCAAATTGCAGATCTGTCGTGTGTCAAAGGCTTTGATGTTTGTCTCGGGCCGATACTTCACATATTACCTTAAGCTCAATACTTATCTGCATTGCGTGCTGCGCACTGCTGTGTTTTGAAAAGTAATAGGGATTTAATATACCTAATACGTGAACCCGATCTTAAATCAATTGGCCATTTATTTATTTCGTAGTAAGGTACGTATCAGCCGCAGCAGCAGTATCTAACTTTGGGGTTCATCAAGTTACGAACACAGTGTAAAAATAAAATCGCTCTCAGAATTGCTTGTGTCGTTAAAAAGTTCTCGAAAGAACTCTAACTTCATTTGCCCCTTGAGAAATAAACGTACGGATTGACGTTTCATCTCGGGCTTAAAACTTTCTAGGGTCCGTTAATATTTTCATCTGCAAACACATTTGTATTGAAATACTTTATTTTAATAATTTCAAATATTTTAGTAGGTACATACCGTACATACATTGTTGAACCAAAGGGGCCCTGTAAATGTTTATAGGAAATTTTAATTTTGGTTGTCGTACATAATTATGTTTACGTACAAACACATTGATCAAACACTATTTCACAAAACGCCTCTTTTGTACTTATCGATTTTTTTTAAATTTCATTTTGCGTTTTAGCCCGCGTAGTTTTAGTACCTACTGAAACTACCTATAAAGTACCTACTTGGCAAGTGATTGTACGATAAGTAGTTGTAATAATTATATTTACGTACTAGTTTTAATGTTTTTAAAGTCACAAAATAAATGTTTTGTATTTTACCAATTATCTATTCATGTAGTCTTATGTAGTTAAAGTGTGTATTATGTACGAGTAATTGATAACTGACTTCGGACGAGGGATGGTACTAACTGAAAGTTAGAACAGTCAATTTAACCCAGCCATCTACCAAAGTATTAAGTACGTTTAGTTAATTTATTTTATGACTTTAGTTGCGTAATTCTAAATGACCTGCCCGCTTTTTTTTTATTCGACTGTATGGCAAACGAGCAAGTGGGCCACCTGATGGTAAGAGATCACCACCGCTCATAAACAGCTGCAACACCAGGGGTATTGCAGATGCGTTGCCACCCTAGAGGCCTAAGATGGGATACCTCAAGTGCCAGTAATTTCACCGGCTGTCTTACTCTCCACGCCGAAACACAACAGTGCAAGCACTGCTGCTTCACGGCAGGATTAGCGAGCAAGATGGTGGTAGCAATCCGGACGGACCTTGTACAATGTTCTACCACCTGCATGTTTGTGGAATGTAACAACTTGCAAACACAGTAAAGTTGCATTAAATGCAGGACGTCCATGAAATTATTAACTTATGTGCTGCATAATAACTATGCAAAAGTCTAAGACCCTCAAAGGAAACCGCTGCAGCTAAATTTAACTTCAGTGCGCCGGTTTTGGATTGCCTTTAAACAGCAATAATGTTTAAACTAAATTATAAGGAACCTTTTGCTTACAAATGCCGCTTCGTGGTCCTAAAAATCAATTTGAAAATGTTCTAGCTTACTTCAATTAATCAATTTAGGGATTCAACTGAAATATATTTGTTCACTCAGTCTTTGTAGTTAAAGCTTTGTTTGGCAGCATAAAATAGGTGGAGATTTTCACTATAGTCTCAAGTGTATACTATATTATATACCTATATCAAAGCAATGATTATTCAATAAAACAACGCAATAATGTTATGCTGTTGTCACAGTGAGTATTATACTAGCTGTTGCCCGCAGCTTCGCCCCCGTTCCAGCATTCTCTGTTTTATTTTTAAAATAAACCTTGTTTTGTCAATAACGAACACAAACAAAAAGAATTATCCAATTTGGTGCAGTCGTTCGGAAGTTATGCGTAAATTTTATAATGTATGTACATTCAGCGATTCATTTTTATTCAAATAGATTGGTTTTTATTTGCAGTTCCTGCGCTTGTATTTTAAAAATGTTAAACCAGTCCAGTTGTAAGGACACTTTTAACATTTTTTTTTAACATGATATAGGGGGCAAACGAGCAGACGCCTGATGGTAAGCCATTACCGTCGCCCATGGACACCTGCAACACTAGAAGAGTCACAAGTACGTTGCCGGCCTTTAAGGTAGCAGTACGCTCTTTTCTTGGAAGCTTGAAGGTCATATCGGTCGGGGAATACCGTAGGCGATAGTAAATTCCAGAGTTTTGCTGTGCGAGGCAGATAATTTGGTGGAAAAACGCACAGTAGAGGACCGCCAACCATCTAAACGGTGAGGATGGAAGTGTTGTCGCGTAGTTCGGTGGCGAAAGGATGCGGCAGGGATCAACCCGAATAACTCCTCGGAGTATGGCCAGGAGATATCAAAGTCAAAATTAAAATGTTTTTATTCAAAATTCCTGCGCAAAATTTCATATATCTGTCCCTAGCATTTGAAATTTTTAAAATATCCCGATCTCGTGAGAATAATGGTATTAAAAGTAGCCTATGTATTATTCCAAACATCTAGCTATCTCCATACCAAATTTTATTAAAATCTATAGAGCCGCTTAAACGTGAAGCACGTTTGCACATCACGAGCCAGAATTATTAAGCCACTCGTCATTGTTCATAATTTCGCCGAGTTATAGGTAGTTACCTATATTACTGTAGTAATTATTATCATTGAAATATTTATTAGTAACAAAAATATACATAAAAATACATTAAAATTAGACTAATTTAAAAATATTAATAAAAGTAAAACAAACGAATAACTAAACTATAACTAAAAGAAATTTGAAAAAGTATCCCCCCGCGGCATGGACCCAAAGATGCTGGCAGCATTTCCTCGCTGTATAGCAATGCTGATACGTTGTGCGAGGGGTTGCATTGATAAAGCAGAACAGCATCATACGGCCAAATTAATGAAGAATAGCAAGTGGCTGAACAATCCCTTTTTAGTAAGTTTTTAGTTTTAGTAAGATGAAGGTGAAAGAAAGCAGCTAAATTCGCCATCAAATAAAAAATATTTTTACAAAAGAGTTAGCCACGGCGTTATAGCTTTACAAGTAATCCTCGTATTAATATGTCGATAATAAATTCAGATTACAGACTGGAATTCGACTGGCGTGCCATTTGCATTTACTCATGGAGATTTATGTGAAAGCATTGCCAAAGGGAAGTGATTTTCTGCCTTTAAGGGATCCTTGGGTTTTATGGCTCTAAAAATGAAATGAAAATAATAAAAAGTGAAGAGGAATATATTTCCAAAATCAATTTGAAGTTGTAGGAGTTTACAAATGTACCTACCAACAAAGCAAGTGTTTTTGCAAAAAACAATTAATAGCTTCAAACGATAGAAACCTCATCTTTAAGGCAACTGTACTTACTTTTTAACCCCCGACGCAAAAAAGGGGTGTTATAAGTTTGACCGCTATGTGTGTCTGTGTGTCTATATGTGGCACCGTAGCTCCTAAACGGCTAGACCGATTTGAATGCGGTTTTTTTTATTTGAAAGCAGGTTTTCCAGCGATGGATCGTAGACATGTTTTATCAAAATCGGTTCAGTCGTTTCAAGATCACCAGCTCTTTTGTTCGCAGCGGTAGGAATCTTAGACGCATAATGGGTATTTACTTTACTTTCAAAGGTTATGGAATTCTCGGCCTGATGCTGCAGCCAGGATATCCAGAACACCAGTATACTCTTGATAAAACCATAGCAGATATATCGTGTTTGGATTCGTTTCGATCAGTATTTGATTCTACATACAATGCAATGGTGGCAACAGGATGAGCTGATGCCGCAACCAGGATATCCAGCACACCAGTATACCCTTGAAAAAATAATAGCAGATATGTCGTGTTTGATTCCTTTTGATCAGTAATTGATTCTACATACAATGCAGTGGTGGCAACACGACGAGCTGATGCTGCAGCCAGGATATCCAGCACACCAGTATACTCTTGAAAAAATAATAGCAGATATGTCGTGTTTGATTCCTTTTGATCAGTATTTGATTCTTCATACAATGCAATAGTGGCAACACGACGAGCTGATGCTGCAGCCAGGATATCCAGCACACTAGTTCACTTAAAATTACATCCCTGACCTGAACATGTGAAACAGGGCTTCAAAGTTGATTTTTAAATTCGAAAATTTGCAAATATAATCCTCCGAAAAATCTATTAAAACACGAAAATAAATATCGTGAAAAGTCAATCTGTGTTACCCCAAATTATACGCGAGCGAAGCCGCGGGCATAAGCAAGTCTATATATATAAAAATCTAAACTGACTGACTGACTGTTGATATATCAACCCACAGCTCATACCACTGGACAGAGACTTAAAATTTCAAACTCAAACTAAAACTCACAACATTTATTGACAAGAAAAACACACTACATCACAACAAAAACACAGTAAAAACATAAATATGAGAAGAGAGGAAAATAATAGATATTGTGCTGTAGTGTGATGCCAAAAGGACTCAGCTCAGCATGTGCCGTAGCCCTGTAACCAGAGCTGCAGCGCTGGTTTTCAGCTGAACCCCGGTGAGTGTGCACCCACGTAACCGAACGCGTAATTATTGCGGGAAAAGAAAAAAACTACATTATATATATATATATATATAAGATAAGTAGTATATAGACTAAGAGTAAAAAACGGTTTAATGGATTATTGGAAATTCCCACGGGATAAGGAAAAACGGGAAATTTATATTCAGTTCAACGGGATGGATTTTTCATTTTACGGGTCGTAGAAACCTGAAATTTAGTAATTAGGTTTCTTGGGGGGTGTAGAGGAGCACTACAAAAGGATTTCCTGAAATTCTGACGGAAACGGGAAAAAACTGGGATTTTTCGTTTTACTGGTCGTAGAAAGCTGAAATTTGGCAAGTAGGTTGCTTGAGGAGTGTAGGGGAGCATTAAAGTGATAATTGCCCGAAATTCCCACGGGAAAGGAAAAAAGTGGGATTTTTCGTTTTACTGGACGCAGAAAGCTGAAAATCGGCATGAAGATTGCTTGGGGAGTGTAGAGGAGCTCTGGGAGTGGAAATTTCAAAATTCCCACGGGAACGGGAAAAAACGGGATTTTTCATTTTACAGGTCATAGGAAACTGAAATTTGGCGTTTTGGTTCTTTGGGAGTGTAAGGGAGCACTACTAAAGAATTTCCCATATTCTGACGGGAACGGGAAAAAACGGGATCTTTCATTTCATTAATTGTAGAAAGCTGAAATTTGGCAAGTAGGTTGCTTAAAAGGGTGTAGAGGAGCATTGGGAGTGGATATTTCAAAATTCCCACGGGAACGGGACAAAACGGGAATTTTCGTTTTACTGGTCGTAGAGAACTGAAATTTGGCATTTAGGTTCTTTGGGGAGTGTACCTAAGGAAGCACTACAAAAGAATTTCCCGAATTTATGGCGGGAATGGGAAGAAACGGGATTTTTCGTTTTACGGGCCGCAGAAAGCTGACATTTGGCATATAGGTTTCTTGAGGAGTTTAAGGAAGCATTAAGAGATAATTTTCCGAAACTCCCACGGGAAAGGGAAATAACGGGATTTTTAGTTTTACTGGATGCAGAAAGCTGAAAATCGGCATGTAGATTGCTTGGGAAGTGTAGAGGAGTATTGAAAGAGGACTATCCAAAATTCCTACGGGTACGGGAAAAATGGGATTTTTCATTTTACTGGTCGTAGAAAGCTGAAATTTGGCAAGTGGGTTCCTTTGGGAGTGTACGAGAGGTTTAAGAGAGCATTTCCCGATAATAAATACGGGAGGGGGAAAAAAGGGTTTTTCTTTTTCTCTTTCTTATTTATTTTAAAATATAGTTTTATTCGAAAGTGTATACTCCCGAAGTGGTCCTATCCTCACCAAATCAGGATCTGATGACGGGATCACAGGGAAATCGAGGGCTACTCTCAAATTTTGTAGACGCGCATTACGTTTTTCATATATTTTCTCAAGCTATTTAAGTATTTGCATCTGATAGACATCATCTCATGTTGATGAGCTGATGATGGAAGCTAAAACTCCTTAACGGTTAGGAGTTGAACATATATATTTTTTAATATTATAGGTAGGTACGTATAGACCTTTAGTTGTATTCTTTCTGGTTATTCAGGTGAGCTGATGCTGAAAGGTATAACTCCTTAACGGTTAGGACACATTAAGTACCTACGCCAGACCAATCAACTCATTACGTAACAAGATTTGTCCAGACCTATAAAACAGTATACCGTGCTACGAAATACCGTGACTGGCTGACTGACTGACAGACAACGCGTAGCTTAAACTACAGATTTTACAGACCTGAATTTGGCACACATGTAAGTAAGTGGATAAAGGATCATAGAAGTGCACTAAGTAAGGATTGTTTGTCTTTTTAAACTTTGTCTGTTTCTTTGTTTATTGGGGATAATCTCTGAAACAACTGAGCTGGTGAAAAAAAAACTATTAGTGAAAGCTTTTTAATAATATAAACCCTAAACGATAAAAGCCTGTTTCAATTCAATCGCGGACAGTGTGGTTTTCTATTTAATTCACTGATTCCTATCTCATGGGAATCCTATGTCGCGTAGGTGCGAAGTCTCTCATCGAGAGACGTCACACTCTTTCGGAACGAACCACCAAAAAACCAATCATAATTTGATTGCTTAACAGTGACATCTCTTGTCTGGGTGAGCGGTTGGTTCCGAAAGAGTGTGACGTCTCTCGATGGGAGCGGAACATAGATGTCGCTAGTGCTGCTGCATAAGTAGCGTAGTAGAAATAAGCAACCTGAGATATGTATGCATAGGAAAAATTCGTGTCTAGATTCCTGTCCAGCGGTGGTGTAGGGGTTATAGCACGCAGCACGGATTGCTGAGGATCTGGGTTCGATTCCCAGTGCTGATCTCTTTTTCTGGTTTTTCTGAGCATCCATGTCTCAGTTTGTATTTTCGATATGGTTTCACGGGTACCCGTAAAAGTAACAAATTTGGAGTTGAAATAAAAAATACAAAAAGACTCCAAAAAACCAATCATAATAGAAAGTTGATTTTGAAATTCGAAAATTTGCAAATATAATCCTCCAAAAAACCATCAAAACACAAAAATAAAGATCGTGGAAAGTAAATCTGTGTTACCCCAAATTTAACGCGAGCGAAGCCGCGGGCAAAAGCTAGTCTTCTATATATAAAATGCAAAAGTGATTGACTGATGTATCAACGTACAGCCCAAACCACTGGACCTAGAGACTTGAAATTTTGCACATAGATACCTTACACAATATAGGCATCCACTTAGGCAGGATTTATGGAAATTCCCACAGGAACGGGAAAAAACGGGATTTATATATTCGATACTCGATTGTGATCCTATCTCAGTAACAATACGTAATACGAGTAGCTAGACTCTTCAAATTTAATACACAAGTAGGTATTACCTTAAATAAAAAATTAATTTCAGGATTTTTGGAAATTATCACGGGATAAGGAAAAAATTGGATTAATATATTCAGTTCAACGGAATCCCATGAACTATAATTACTACTACTTTATATTTGGCATAGAAGTAGATGATTATAATAGTAAAGAACAGTATTAAGAACTATTAGAAATTGCCACGGGATAAGGAAAAAACGGGATTTATATTCAGTTCAACGGGATCCGATTTCCACTTTACTGGTCGTAGAAAACTGAAATTTGGCATTTAGGTTTCTTGGGGAGTGTAGGGGTGTACAAAATAAGGATTTCCCGAAATTCTGACAGGAACGGGTAAAAACGGGATTTATTTATTCGATTCTGAGTGACCCTGTCTCCATACACAGTGTATACATTAAAGGAAAATGCGTTAATCTAAAGGCCCCTTTGTGAATGCTTACTATGTTAATAATTTGATTGGTATATAAACCAAAAAAATATATACAAGTACAATGTTTGTGTGGAAAAGATAAAAAATAATATTAAACAAAAAGAAAAGTTTTAACTCTAATTTTAACTATATTTCTGCCGGAAGAACTGTGTAGCTGTAGATGATTTGCTGGAACTTAGCTTGTGTCTGACAGTTCTGTGTCAGATAAACAGTTTTTAGAACGGAATTTAGCTGGTGAAGAGGAATTTCGGATAGTACAGGAACTGGGTCTTGGTTAAAAGAAAACCGGAACTTAAGGGTAACCTGGAAGCTGAGAAAAGGAACAGAACTGTGACTAAAGCAAAATTAGGCCCGAAGATAGGGAAATAGGCCACATGGAAAATAATTATTTTACGCCAAACCAATACTACAAAAGTATAAACTTTACATACCCGTCATAAACGGCTTCCATAAACTTATTCGGTACAAAAATCAGGTGATGGTGAAGATCGGTGCAAACTATATGTAATTTGTATGGGGCGAAAACTCGTTGACAAAAAAACGCCAGCAAAAATAAAAACGCCCGAAAAAAAAAACGCCGCTAAAAAGACTATTCAAAAGTAAAAAATAATTATGCACTACCTAGCTGTTGCCCGCGACTTCATCTGCGAAGAATTCGTTTATCCCTATCCCGCGGGGACTATGCTGATTTCCCGCAAAATTAGCCATAGTTAATTTAGTATAAGTAGCTAATAATATTTTTTTAACTAAGCGTCTTCGATGTCGGGGGACCGCTAAGGTTAACATGAAACTAAATATGTTGTATTTTTTAAAGTATTAACCTTAGCGTCGATAAGCCAAACAATAACATTACGAAAAGTCTTCAGTGAAATAGAATGTGTAGAATCTGCACACTGAAAAAAATATATTTTATTAAGCTAAAAACATCATGCTCGTGACTAGATCTGTAACGTTCTCATTAAATGCCTACTTTTCACTGTTACTAACTTGTTAATTTTGTACCTCATTTACTGGAGTGTCATCATAAATTTTTCTGAATTTTCATGATAAATAGATTCTTTTGTCGTTTTTCACGGGAAATATAATTATAAATTTGATCTCCTTTAACCTTACTATCCCCGCGCTAACGCAAAACTCATGAGAAGTTGCGAAAAGTTTATTTTGGACAACGTAAATAGTTTCACCAGGCTGCTGGGATCAGCTTAAGTGTTATTTTTGCGACCGCGCTTTTAAGAGTTTAGGATTTTCGCCTTCGTAAGCCGAGTTCGGCCGAGTTTAGAGCATCAAAGATTTATCGGGCTCAACTGGGGTATGCTGCATTCTGGTAACCGTTTGAATAAGAATCTTGATAAGGATAAGAATCTTTGATCTTGATCGTAGACAAAGATACCATTTACATTATAGTGTAAATCCGGTCTCTCCGTATAACCTTTTATGGTTTTAAGATTTAATTGGACGGATGACTTGTATAAAATGGTAGTTAGCAGTTTTTTATTATTTATATGAAAGGAACTTTAGAAAATAAAAATAGGTAAATATGGACACAATAGTTCCCTCGTTCTCCACAGAAGTAGGTACTGGGTAAACTGCAAGGCATTACCATAACGTCAGTTGACAAGCTAAAGTCACTAATTGCAGAACAAAGATTAGTGGAATATTAACCTTACGATGCTATGCATAAGTTGGATTGACCCACTCGATTGGTAATTTTTCGATTCAAGTGGTAATTAGTGACTTTGGCTTGTCACCCGACGATAATATTATTCTTTGTTTGACAAATGCTACCGGGGTGCATCGTATCATTTTCATTTTAAATTATGGGATATTTTTCCTCAGAAATGAGCACTTGAAAAATAACTAACATTATCTTGATAGACAAAGCACATTTGCTTCATTTTCAGGGTCATAGCATATTGAGTTATGTATAAAGTGGTGTTCGTGTGACCGTTAAGTTTTTACTTATGATCTCTCTTCTTAACTTATCTCTCACATTTACTGACAATGTCTTACATTTCATTTGGTGGAAGAATAACAATATTAATGAAGAGCACACCAACAAATTAATTATACCGATATTAATTAGCTCCACTGATGTAGGATCTGAGTGATCCATACCATCCATATGTAGGTGAGTGGGTTATTACTAAAACGACAATAATAGGTTGGTGCCTTATCGAAAGCGTGTATTAGGCATTGTAGACTTAGGATTAGATCATGTTAAAAAAAATGTTTGTCATGTAACATGTAAGTACTATTTTTCATAAGAAAACAATATAGATAAATTGCCCTGTAATCTGTTAAGCCAAATATTTTGCACCGAAAACAATTTATACTTAGGTACTATTAACGGACAACCGATTAGCAACGTTTTACTTGTTATCGTTTCGCCGAGTCAGCTTTTCGCACAACTTTAACTTTAGCTACCCTTCAGGTAATCAATAGTTTTAACGTTAATTAATATACTCAGCGGCACAAAATTTGGCCCATTCTAGATACAAATTTACCTATTTCTGCATACATTTGAGGGCCAGATTTTTTGCCGCTCAGTATAGTTACTAAAAGTTTTGTCAAACCATGGACTCTGGTGAAAAACTGTTAAACATTTCCCGTGGTAGGTCAACAATAAATCCAGGATTAAATAAGCTATCTGGCAAATCGATTGGCACTTCAATTGTAACTAGATAATAAGAAAGATTTTTAAACAATCATTCTCTTCTATCTACGTGCCATCTTTTCAAATGTCAATAAAAAGTATTTCCTTAATGTTACTCTGTTTGTTTTTTGTTTATCGAAAGAACCATCTAGGATCACGCTCCAACCTAAACTGAACTTTTATTGCTTGCTTATGCTTAACAATATTGAGTTATTTATTTATCCACAAACTAGATCTATGATCTATCTATGTCATCATTTTACAGACTCTAATTAACCAAAATATTATAATAGTCAACAAAGGTTCAGGAATGTCGGCGATAAAGGAAACATGTGTTTTATTTTCTAAAATAAAAGTAGTCTAATATATTTTACTCGTTATACCAACAGCTTGCTGCCATTGAATTATTCGTTAAAACCATTTCACAGACACAGCTAGATAGAAAGACCGATTTTTTTTAAATCGTCGTTTTGTTATTAGTAATGCAAACATTTTTACATAGTTACGATTAGTTAAATTGTGCATCGAACAATGTAAACTGTGTACGGCAATTATTTAAGTGAATTTATTTTTGTAGCTAAACGGATAATAACCTTAGGAATGAAGGAGGAGGTCGCAAGTCCATCTAAATGGCTAAAACTACGCAACAGTGATGTTTGCGCTTATGACAGCATGGCTTGAACTAATTCGACTACGGTTATGTGAGTATCATCCCTATATTTACTTTAGATTTTATAAATGTATAATATATTATTTATGTACCCTACCTTAAATTTCATCATGCAGCTTCCCTTTGTCCATTGATGGAAGAAGGGCGGTGACAAAGGGACGAATAGACAAAGGGATCATAGTATTAGGGATTTTGTATTTCGACAGTAGAGTAAGGAAGCCTGAAAAACCCAACAAGCAGGTTTTAATACTGATCCTCCCCCATCTATGTCAAATTAAAGTTGCTAGGACATAATCTTAACACTTGTATCCCACATCAATCTGATAAATTGAAGCCTTTGAAGTAACATGAAGCTGTAATTTCATACGATTATCTACATCTGTTATCCCTCCTTGTATTTATAATGGATAGTAATTCAAAGCGTCATGTTCGCTCTTTGTTTAGACGTCATATATCATACACTAATTAAGATAAAGATAAAGATACTGTACTGTATTTTGGTCAAATACAAATACAAAATAATTTATTTGTTTAACACAGGTAATTATAGAACAGTACCATGGGGTATTAAAAAAAAAGAGTTGTTGCTCTATGTTGCGCCGCAAGGCAAACAAATTATAGACTTAGTCAATGAAGCTTCTCTCATTTACTAATTAATAATTATAATCAAATAATCTAATAAATTATCTGGAGTTAAAATTCCAGATAATTTATCACTACTTACTCTTCAATTCATTAAAAATGTCTATTTCCATTATTTCATTCGGTATTTTACTATAGATTCTGGGGGCCATTCCGAGTATTATTATTGCTAAATAATGCAGTATGAGAAGGTAGGGTACTAAGGTCACTTGTAATATGTACGCTTTTATACTTAAACTGTGACGATGCCTTTGTTGGACGTTAAGATTTATTAACTTTTTTGCAAAGTGACCCACTTCAAGCTCTATTTTAATAACAAAACCGGCCAAGAGCGTGTCGGAAACACCCAAAATAGGGTTCCGTAGCGTAAAAAATTAAGTAATATATTTCTAAGGATTTCGTGTTTTATACGGATTCATCCAAGTTTAGGTATATTTTATACCTTAGGCTGCTATTTACTATTAAACTACTAATAATTCTCAAGCAAACTTGGTCCTTATAGTTTTCCTTGAAAGTTCGATATACGGTTTAGATTTAAGAGGGACGGGGCGCTCGATTTTAATGAAAATTTGCACTTAAAAAAAAATCAACAAATCGAAAAATCGTCTCAGCAAACCCCTTGTGGTTTTAAAATACCTATCCAACGATACCCCACACTATAGGGTTGGATGAGAAAAAAAAATAACCCCCACTTTACGTCTATGGGAGGAACCCTAAAAAATATATATTTTTTATTTTTTATTGTACCATTATGTTGGCATACTTTACATATATATCCGTGCAAAAATACAGCTTTTTGGCATTGAATGTCCCTGAGTAAAGCCGCGGACGGACGGACAGACAGACAGACATGGCGAAACTAAATGATTTCTATTTTCTATTTCTATTTCTGAACTATAAGGGTTCCGTTTTTGCCATTTTGGCTCCGGAACCCTAAAAACGTTCAAACATTACTATTTCTAATATTATGTCGTGTTTTCACGTAAAATAAAAATCTTTTAACCATATTTTAGCCATTATACAGTACAATAAATATTCCTGTTTTTTACTCTCCGGAAAATATGAGATAATTAACAAAAAATAACACAATGCGATGAACGTTTCCAGATCGAAAACGAAAAGAAAAGCACAAAAGTTAAGTACTCATACCTACTTTAGATTGCCAATATAAAAAGAAACCTTAAACCTATTTATAAAACCGTCAGCTTAATATTACAATTAGAACAGATTTTCTCCGGCTCTTATTAAATTTAACAGCTGATTGGCTGTACTGAACTTATATCAGACATGACCTTTGCCTTTTTGAATTAGGTCAACGTTTTGACGGAACGCCGAAACATGAACCTGGGTTACAACAAAGAGTTTTATTTTTTCACAGCACACTTATCAATTTAACGATGACGGCCTAAACGCGTACGAGCCCGGTTTATTACACGCGATATCCAATGGGTTTACGACCGTTTGTTGAAAAATTGGAACTGAAAACACAATGGCTAAACAATCAATGTTTTCCGTACGTGTATTATTGGAATTCTTGTATCAATGTTATGTTACAGAGCCTATGCTGAGCAATCAGGGTCCGGTATCTCATAAATTCATGCGTATCTACATATATACTCGCAAGAGCAATAATTGTTTTAGTCCTTTTCACTAAAGACTAGGTACAGTTATTCACTGGCACAAGCTACTATTACTAATCTCGTTTTGAAATTTATTGATTTGTAAATTTTTGTGAGTGATATTAGAAGTCATGATTTCGGGAAATTGAAATAATAAGAAGCAAACATATAGACATTATGAAACTCATAATAAATAGGTAAGTATCGCAAACTAAGGAACCTTACTAATTGTTCATTTCCCGAGAACATTCTCAGAAGTTACCGAGAACTTCTCACGTTGAAAGTTTCGCAACTTTGAGAACTTCTCATCGGATCGGTGCATTGCTAGCCCCGCGGGAACTTTACAATTTTCTGGCATAAAAGTAGCCTATGATATAACAATGAAAAACAGTGTAGTTTTCTATTGGGTAGTGGGATTTTTTTATTGGTCTAAATGTAGAAGTCTGTTATTTGAATCTTTCGAGAATATAGCATTTTCCAGAGGAAAAAGAAGGTAGCCAATGTTAGTCAAGATCTGTAGCTTTCTACCTGGTGAAAGTTTTTGTTTTAAACCAATTTTCAAGAATTATATTATATTTATCCCGCGGGAACTTTGCGATTTCCCTAGATAAAAGAAGCCTGTTTCAATGTACACGGACAGTGTAGCTTTCTATAGATTTTACTAACCTATTCGTATCTCACGATAATTATCTTATATTTAGGTAACTATCGCGTACGAAGTTGCGGTCAAAAGAAACACGTAGGCACTTTAATATTTTCTCAAAATCTACCCCTGAATATGTGGAGCAGGAGTTCAAAGTTTCTATGAATTATGATTATTTAGGTTGATTTTGAATTCGAAATTTTGCACCATTTGTCTGAAACAACGTCTGTCTGTCTGTGTGTATTTCCATTTAATCATCCGAAAAATCAATCAAAACACCAAAAAAAGATCCGTAAAAAGTAAATCTATGTTACCCCAAATGTAACGCGAGCGAAGCCGCGGACAACAGCTAGTTAGATATATAAGCTTTATACAACAAAAGACTATTCCAATAACCGAAATCGACACTTTTATCGCAGAGAAAGTAATTTATCAAAATAGATTTGTTCCATCTCAGTACCCTTTGACGTCAGCCGTTATTGAGGCCGCATGGAGTGCCTCTTCAGATAGGTTTTTGCTGGAACACACCTATAATTTTTCAAGTTGCGGACGCAGAGATACTCTGTCATCCTTCATGGCTTTTTCCTTTTACCCACCTATTTCTTACCTTTATTATTAAACTCAGCATGATCAAAAATGACTCGACCGTCATGGTTACTATAACAACACGCTTGTATTCGTAGCTGATCGTAAAGAAAATCTTAAATTCCATATACAGAGAGTCATTTGTGCTGTGATAAGAGTGATTCGATCGCGGTTGATGTACCGCAAGAGCACGATAATGCTTCATTTAGTTACCCAAGATTATGAATTCTCGATTTCATTGGATAAATCAGAAACCCTTTCAGGATTTAATTTAGCCTGAAGGGTTATTATAACTCCAGCACATAAAATTACATATCACCCCCAGTTTACTAAGTATTTAGAAGGACTTGCCTTGGAACAAAAATTTGAAACCTTGCTATAGTAAATAATTTTGTTTGTCTATAGCAATGCTTATATATGGATGAATATCACAATGATAAGGTTCTGTGGTGGCCTAGGAATCAAATTGGTTGACTGTATGTACAGTTAAGGAGAAATGAATATTTACAAGTGAGTTTTCTGAAAATATTATTACATTTAAATAAGTTTACACACAGTATGACACACACTTATTTACAAAGCATGTGACAGTTTCATCTTTTCACTCAATGCTCCATAATTATTTTTGCAACCTTCCTTCCATAGAATAATTATCACAAATTGTGACAAATATTAATGCACGTTATAGAATTATATTTCCTGTCTATGTACGAGGACATACCATAAATATGTTAACACATTAGAAGTGGCACTTCTAGTCGCCGCCTCATCGAAAGCACTCATTTTTAACAGTAATCTAAATCTCGGGTATGCTCCCAGAGTTCGTGCACGTGTTGATTCAAACACGGTATTTGACAACTCCTGCTTTTGCCATATATCCATATAAACGCTTCCTTAGCCAAGCTATTGCGTGCCACCTACTCAATGAAACGTTTCTAGGTTTCAAGCTCAGCTTGATCAAATGTTTAGCATGTTTCGTAGAATCGATAATCAGCCACACACCACGTTGTGTAGTAAATATCGAAATATGGGTTGGAATACGTAACTAAAATAACGTACTACAACAAGTTAAAATTTAATGTAGAAAAGAATTTGCAACTAGTTGATACTCTTAAAACGTGATAGGCATCATGCATGACGAAAAGATGCAGGAAAATTAAAAATTCAAATGAGTGAGTAATAAGCTTTCGTTTTTAACGTTCGATAAAGTTCTAACAGGCCGCCTATTGCTTACCTTGTAATTTTCTCTCGTCGTTTTACTTACCTATCGTCGAGGTAAACATTACTCGTGTGTTTAGTGTGATAAATCCTGTTTGTAGTATTTTAATTATAAGTGAAAATCACGAAAGTTTTAAACATTGTATTGTATTGTTCTCGTTCGTCGTTTCAACAATATTTAAAATTTCACTTCGTTATTGAAAAATTTCAACAATAAATATTAACACTTTTAATTTAACAGGGAATAAAATGTTGAAGTATCATACAACAAAGTTTACGCCCATGCTATTGTAGAGTATTAAAGATAAATGCGCTACATTTTCCGCAACCTACTGTTATAACGTTAACCATATCTACTACGTGAATTCATGAAAAGGCATTCATCAAGAGATAGCACAGTAGATGAATGAATGCTTTCGACTCGTGAAACATCAGATGGACAAGTGTAAAACTTCGTGACAATAGTCGTTTGTGGCGGGCCGTTTGTTAACTACCTCTCTGTGGTGCTTACCTACATAAAGTTCTTGAATTTTGAATCAAACGTGAATAAATATGCTATAATGGATGTTGGTACCTTGTTAATGTGCTGCAACTAACTAACTGTAATTTGTATTAAAATAATAATTTATATGTTTCTGGTTATTTCGTTACCTATCTAAATTTATCGTATTTTTGAAACCAACTTCCTCTTTGACTGCTTGTAAAAAAAATATGCCATAACAAACTAAGTAAGTATAGTATTTATCATTTTGAAAGCTACTGAAGTTATATAATAATACAGTGGATCATTTTGACTTTGTTGCTACCACCATCTTGCTCGCTAATCCTGCCGTGAAGCAGCAGTGCTTGCACTGTTGTGTTTCGGCGTGGAGAGTAAGACAGCCGGTGAAATAACTGGCACTTGAGGTATCCCATCTTAGGCCTCTAGGTTGGCAACGCATCTGCAATACCCCTGGTGTTGTAGATGTTTATTGGCGGTGGTGATCTCTTACCATCAGGAGACCCGCTTGCTCGTTTGCCATCCAGTGGAGTAAAAAAAAAACTAAGCAAATAGATAAGAATTAAATAATACTAGAACTATGTAGAACGTTATATTAGGGCTCTCGAATCTAGCCACTAAGCTTTTTGACCCCTAAGTATTTTACCAACATGACGGACGATGGATAACAATGACAATTCGGTTTACAAATCATACCGACTATAAAGCCCGAAGAGAACTC